>NC_133817.1:1649317-1659317 GCF_043250625.1 Sebastes fasciatus | reverse complement strand
TTAGTACGTACTGCAGCTGCCCACACAAAGTATGTACTACTGTTGCGTGCAGTATGCACACAATTAGGATATTTTACTTTGTCATAACATTGCACCTTGAACTTTGACCCTCTTGTTCATATATCTGCTGTGCAGAGGATTGTGGGTCAAATCTTTTCTGGCATACTAAATAGTATGGTAGTATGAGTATTGGAGCGCACAGCCGGTCGCAAGAAGGTCAAAGTTTGTGCAATTTTATGATGAAGTAGTATGTCCAAATTGTATGCATACTGCATGCAACAGTACTTTATAAGGGCAGCTGCATGACGTACTGAAGTAAAAAGAAAAAGTATGCGATTTGGAACGCAGCGTGAGTCTCTAAAAATAGCTCAATAATAAACTTCTTCCTATAACTGAATGGGTAAGTGATGATGGTGCAAAGTGGGATTCAAAACGTTCCCAAACCTGACACTGTGTGTCAACGTGAGTGTGTCGCTTTTACGCGTCACCTGTTTTTTTGGATGTTGTGAAACGTGTCTCTACGAGGAGCTCCAGCTCCAGAGCTTCAATTATTTCATACACAAGCGAGCAAAACAAAGAAGAAAACCACCTGCCTGCTCTGGCTATTGCGCAACAAACACATAAACAACATTTTGCTGATTCATAACAGGGCAGGCACATCTGTGCATAAACACACACACACACACACACACACAGAGAGAGAGAGAGAGAGAGAGAGAGGGTTCAAACAGCCTCTAATTTTGGCCGCAGTTTCAGTCTCAAGCAGTGGAGGGGAAATAATTCACTGTGTTAATGCAAGTGGCTCTTCCGGAGATGCTTTCCAGCAGCAGCAGCAGAGACTCTCAGACTGGGCCAACTGGAGGAAGCACCAGTTGATGTAAAAGGCTGGAAGGTATCTAGAAAATCTGACTGATCAGCAGGAAAGTATCGGAGAGGAAGGCCGTTAAACTCAGCTTTAGAAAAGAGCTTCTTTATGACATATACAGCTTATGGCACTGAGAGTACATGTCTCACATTTCACCCTCATATCAACGTCCAGCTTTATACTAATCAGTCCCTTTAATGCACCATCTATAAGATGCCTCGTCTTTCCTCAGCTAATCTTTAGTATGATATAGATGCCGTAGTCACATTTTCACCTATAACACCATACAAACACATTTACCATTCCATACTGAACCACTGCAGTGGGGCCGGAACAATTAGGTTTGATGACAACAGTTTTTAATAATCAATTAATTGTCATTTATAAAAACAAAAATGCCAAACTTTGTCTGGTTTTAACTTCTAAAATGTGAGGATATATTTTATAGCTAATATGTTGGCAAACAGTTGCCTTTTTTATAAACAAAACAAAATACAGAACTTATTTTATTTTACCTTACGTATTTTATGTAACTTAACGAATGCTGCGTACAACTTACGTAACAAACCTACTTATTTTAACCAAAACCACAATCTTTTACTAAGCCTATAATCCAGTACTTTTGTTGCTTAAACCTAACCAAGTAAACCAATAAACTAAGTAAACCTATCCCGGAAGTTTATTTTGAAAAGACACTCTGCATGTAACGAGCAGAACCTGTACGTTTCCTGTGAACATGGAACTTTATTTTGAAAAGACACTCTGCATGTAACGAGCGGAAACTGTAAGATTCACAAGAACACGGAAGTTTATTTTGAAAAGACACTCTGCATGTAACGAGCAGAACCTGTACGCTTCCTGTGAACATGGAACTTTATTTTGAAAAGACACTGCATGTAACGAACGGAAACTGTAAGATTCACAAGAACACGGAAGTTTATTTTGAAAAGACGCTATGCATGTAACGAGCAGAAACCGTACCATTTCCTGTGAACACAAGTTTATTTTGAAAAGTTAAAGAAAAAAATTATTAGAGCAACTTTAATTTATTGTAAATTAATCAAAAATATTAATTGATACTGAAAATAATCATTTGTTTCTGACAGAAACAGAATGAGCACATGTTTTTTTTTTTTTTTTTAAGTTATTTTTTGGGGGCATTTTTAAGCATTTATTGATAGGACAGTGGATAGAGTGTTGGAAAGGGGGAGAGAGAGAAATGACATGCGGAAAGGACCACAGGCCGGATTCAAACCCGGGTCCACCGCTGCTAGGACTGAGCCTTGGCGATGCATGGGCGCTCGCTCTACCGACTGAGCTAACCAGCCGCCCACACATGTTAAAGAACTCATTTAGTATTGAATTACTTGCCGTCATCATATAAAAACAGTGATTCTCCAGGTTTGGGCCTCTTCCTGAAAGGTCAGCAGTTTCCCCGCTTTACTGCCGTTGCTTCCATGGAAATGTCAGCGTTACATATATGGTGAAATATGCGCTTCAGAATCCAGGGACAGACGTTATGTAACAACTGGGAACTGATAAACACTGCGTACTCCAGTGTTTCATGTTATTACTGGTTCCTGCTTCAGTAGAAACTTGTGGGTTTTGCGTCACCTGTGAATTCACACTTCCGCCCTCTGCATCCTTACTCTGTGTTATCATCTTTCATTCCCTGGTAAACAAATCAAACGCCACATGTTGCCCTGACAAGTACAACACGAGCTTTGCTTCTCCTCCAGCACTTGCATGATAATGAAATTCACAATAATCCTGCAGCATTAACCATTTAAACCGGCATTAATCCCGCCGTGTTTGGCCTTATTAGCCGAGAACAAATCCATCAGCCTTTTGAAGAGAACTTTCAGAGCTCTAAGCTGTTATTTCCGCACTTGAGAGCGAGCGTTACTTGGCAAACCTGTGTGCACGGAATTCCACCAATGAGCGTCTGATTAGTGACATGCCTGAAATGACTGGAGTTTGTCAGTCGGAGTAGTCCGGCGGTGATAACGCGGCCAAACTGTGTGTGTGCGTGTGTGTGTGTGTGTGTGTGTGTGGTTTGGTGGGTGCATCATGCATGTGCTTACTGAAGACACACTCCCCCATCTGCGTCACACAGGCTGTGCATGACGTCTGTCAGATGTTTATGCTCGCCTTGTCTCAACAAATAGATCCGTTTCAATCGGATATAAATGAGCATGTGTTGTTTCCTCCACCTCGAAAAAAAAACCTTCTTCTTCTTCTTCTTCTTCTTCTTCTTCTTCTTCTTCTTCTTCTTCTTCTTCTTCTTCTTCTTCTTCTTCTTCCCAATTTATGCAGCTAACCCTCCTGCATCCTTCTCACTAAATCTCTTCACCAGTACAGAAACATCTTTGCTATATTTGTAGCCCCGGCATCAGAGGCTAATCTGAGAAATGAGCCCATTACTTTTTTTCTCCTCTGATGTGCTGAATAATTGAAGTAAATGGTGCCTCTCTTTTTCTGTGTGTAAATGATGTGCCTTCAATGTGAGCGTCGCTCAAAACAGCCAGCTGTGAAAGTTGTATTTCCGCTGGGGTTTTTATGTGGTCATAATTAGCAGCTCCCATGTGACTGGGTGTGTGTGTGTGTGTGTGTGTGTGTGTGTGTGTGTGTGTGTGTGTGTGTGTGTTGAAGCTTGTATGTGTGAGAGCACGCCTGTGAAGCAGGGGTGTGCTTGTGTTTACATGACAGCCCGACCAGAAAGGGAAGTGACGCAGGAGGAGGCAGCGGAGGGGCGAGAGCTGCAGACATTACACACCGCTGCAGAGGAGAGAGAGAGACAGAGAGAGAGACAGAGAGAGAGAGAGAGGAGAGGAAGGGGCAGGAAAACCACAAGACAGATAAAAGAGTGAGACAGGAACAAAGAAAGTAATGAGTGATCCTATACCTCGCTGCTGCTGCTGCTGCTGCTGCTGCAGGATCGCCGCCCTGCCTCCCTCCCTCCCTCCCTCCGCCGCCGCCGCATCCACCATAAACAAACACGCAGTAAAAAATGAGTCAGTGTCCACGTAGGTTGGGCAAGTGCGCATTTGATTATGAAATGTGTTTACCCCTCCGCTACACTATAAAAGTAGTGACACAGGCTTTTGTTTGTCCAGAGCTTCGCCTGTTCCAGCTCTGAGCCAACCTCCGCCGGTTGCTATATCCACAGTCATCATCTCTCTCTCTGGCTCGCTGCCCTCGCAGACTGGAGCAGACTCCAACTTTCTTGGCCGTCAGAAGACTTTTCATAACAGCTTCGGTAATGGACACTCCTCAAATATTTCCTCAGCAAACACGGGGGGGCTTCCTAAGGGATGGAAAATGGACATGGGAAGATGGTTCTCAGAGCAGCTCGTGAAAGGCCCAATGAGCCGTCTGACAGAATGTATTATTTAGGGAAGTGGTGGATGGAAAATCTGCCAAAAAATCAGTTTACTCAGCGATTAGGTTTAGAGTGCACTCACCTTCGCTGGATGACATTCATATTGTTGAAACTGGGCTCCTCTGTGGCGACGGAGCATCATAACGTAAAGCCCTGCTAGTGATCCAAGAGACGGCAACGTTCATTACACCCGAAAGAGCCAAACCTAAATACTACTCAGCTATTCTTACTATTGTTTGGCAAAAATGTCAACCTTTGGGTGTGGTGTTGTTGAGCAAAAGCTCCAGGGGTTATCAAAAAGGTTTATCCTCTTTGGAGCATGAATGTGCCGCGTGAATACCACGAAAATCTGCCCTGTTAGAGTATGACATACTGTACATCCAAAAGTTGACATTTCAGCATGTGGCACTACATGGGATGTTCATAATTAACCATTTAACCGTTAACCTACATTCCGCATTTTAACCGATTAACGCTATCAGACCTCCGATCTCTGGCTCGCTTGATCAGAGCGGAGGAGTTGTAGTTTCGTAGCATTTATTCACCGACAAATAAACTGTCCACACACACTGCTACACCTACGTTCACAGCTAGAACGCCACCAACAACCTCACACTCACCACCAACACACACACACGGTCTGTTGGAAACTCACTAAAGTTACTCAGACTACGTGTGGCGGCGGCGAGCACGAAGCTTCCGGCAATGCTAGAGCTGCTAACGTAGCACAAACACACACACTGTTTGTTGGACACTCGCTAAAGTTCTGCCGGGCAGACACACAGCTGACAACCTGCTAAACTAAACTAAATGTGCGTTGGAGACTTTTACTGGGAAAGTGGCTGCATGTCCGCGACACTACACGCAGCACCGTAGCTGCTAAGTTAACGCTCCCAGACGGTGAACTGGAGACAGTGAACGCAGCATCGTAGCTGCTGAGTTAACGATCCCGGACGGTGAACTGGAGACAGTGAACGCAGCATCGTAGCTGCTAAGTTAACGCTCCCAGACGGTGAACTGGAGACTCCCGTCAACGGATATCTGTTGTGCTCCTGCAGCTGGTACACCGCTGCATGCGAGGCACAAATCTTAACGGTTAACGAGGGTCGGTTATCGGTTAAGAACATTTTTCAAAATGAGCATCCCTAGTTACTTAGTCAGTTAAGTGAAGTTAACGTTAACCACGACCGTTTCCTAACCCTAACTAAATGTTTTTGTTGCCTAAACCTAACTTCCTGTGAAAACGGAAGTTTATTTTGAAAGGACACTATGTATGTAACAAGCTTTTAGCGACGGAGGGGTACCCCGTGCGTTGGTCTCCGATGCCGAGGGGCACTGACCATATTTGCCAAGTTGGGAGTGAGAGTGCGACTGTTTCACAACGTTAAACAGAACGATCATATATGTCGTCATTGGTAAACGTAACCTATTCTGTCCCTTAGGTATGAGGATGTGTTGAAATTTCAAGCCAGTTTGACCAGTTTGACATACCATAGACCCCGTGATCTAACATGCTGTGAGTATGGTATACACAGTACACTTGTGAGGTGTTTAACTGCATTGCGTGCCTTCTTCGAGGTGTTGTGATAAAACTGTGAATGGAGCTGGTCTGGTCAGAGGTGAGCAGCAGATTGCATTGTTAAGCAGCCTGCAGCAGGATGGAGGGCGAGTTGGCGGGGAGAGTCTGGCCTGGCAGCGAGCTGCTTGGCACACACGGCGGCCTGGGGAGGACGTGAAATGAAACCTCAGCAGGGCACGGGGGTAATGGAGGAGAAAACTTCCCACGTCTTTATTAGAGAGAGGAGAGATGAGGGAGGAAAGACGGACAGAGGGTGTCCATATAATGAGATTTAAGTTGCACTAGTTGTCCTTAAACTCCACTCTGTGTGTTGTTATTTTCCTCTCGTTTGGCAGAGCTCTGCTGTACCGTCGGAACATCAGGTTTAACGAAACCTTTTCTGGCAACAGCCCTCCGTCCATATGTCTGCTGGTCATGGCAATTAAACTGTAAGATGGAGAAGAAGAAAACCGGTTCCGGGGGCGAGAAATAAACACAGAAATGTAAAGAGGGAGAGAAGAAGGAAAAAAGAGTCGTAGATGTGATTCAGCCGGAAGAGACCACAAGCTCCTGATAGATTTCACTTCAGGCACACAGAGAACACACACACACACACACACACACACACACACACACACACACACACACACACACACACACACACACACACACACACACACTCTCCTTGTTTGCTTTGCTTTGCGTTCAGAACGAGGCGTTCGCATTGCAGAGCATGACCGAGAGAGCTCTGCCACCAGGAAGTGTTCACAGGAGCAGAATGGAGAGGAGAGATTCTTACTGGTTACATTTAGACCTTTACTCTGAAAGGACGTCGCTGCAGAAGGATTTAGATTGAGAACAGAGAGCTGAGGGAAATGTAAGAATAAGTTTGTTTTTCATTAACAAACGCCGGAGTTCATCCATCTAACAGTCAGTTTTATAGTCATATTTAATGCAGCTTTCTTTTCAACACTACAATCTTCCCTGTGGCTCGTGTAAATCCCATCTGTACTGTGTTTACACTTCCTTTTCAGAGACGGAGGATTTTCCCTGCAAATTGGCAGTCACCAATAGTGACCTCAGTAAATTAAAAGTTTAATTCATGAGCTATAATATAACACAAACCCTTTGCTCCACTCAATACACTCGGGGAGTTTTCGCTGCGTCGGCCTTAAACCTCGATTATACTCCCGAAAACGGACGCGTATACGAACAGCTGCACAGACCACGGATACGTAGTTCTGTTTATACTGTCAGGGGTAACGATTTAATATATTGCGATACTGTAAGTAAGGCAATATACTGTGATTTAAAAAAAATTAAATTGTAGGAAAACTGTCATAGTATAAGGAAGACACCAGAAATGACCCGCTAGCTGTACATTATCCCGCTTATTACACGGCTACTTACCGAAGAAATCAATATTTTGACACAAAAACGGTCCGCAAGAGTCCGACATCAGAGCTGCGCCCATAGCAACGGTCTGCTATACATAGCAACGGTCTGTTATACATAGCAACGTTCTGTTATACATAGCAAGAGTCTGTTACACATAGCAACGGTCTGCTATACATAGCAACGGTCTGTTATACATAGCAACGTTCTGTTATACATAGCAAGAGTCTGTTATACATAGCAAGAGTCTGTTACACATAGCAACGGTCTGTTATACATAGCAAAGGTCTGTAATACATAGCAACGGTCTGTTATACATAGCAACGTTCTGTTATACATAGCAAGAGTCTGTTATACATAGCAAGAGTCTGTTATACATAGCAAGAGTCTGTTACACATAGCAACGGTCTGTTATACATAGCAGCGGTCTGTTATACATAGCAAAGGTCTGTAATACATAGCAACGGTCTGTAATACATAGCAACGGTCTGTTATACATAGCAACGGTCTGTTATACATAGCAACGTTCTGTTATACATAGCAAGAGTCTGTTATACATAGCAAGAGTCTGTTATACATAGCAAGAGTCTGTTACACATAGCAACGGTCTGTTATACATAGCAAAGGTCTGTAATACATAGCAACAGTCTGTTATACATAGCTACGGTCTGCTATAGAGAAATTACAGACCGCAGAACGCCATGATTGACCAATCAGAATCGAGTATTCAACACAGCCGTGTAATAACGTTAGCTAACTGTACTGTGTTATTTCTGTGTATAACATTACTGAGTCAGTTCAGTGAATGACTTTTCTTTACTTGTGCTTCTGTTATATTACATTTTAGCACCTACCATTATCCTCTAAATGTCAGTTGTGGCCACTTTTCAGTTTCTTTATGCAGAAATAACCACACTGTATAATAGCATCACATACCTAGATGTAATAAGACGATGATATTTTATGCATCATTTAATTCCCCAAAATGAAACTTTTGAAAAAAATAAAAAAACAACCAACTATCTTCTTACAAAAGGTCAATTCATAAGAAATAAAAAGCACTCTTGCTCAATTCAATACACTCTTTTTTTTTGCTGTTACAGCCTTGGTCTGGTACGACCATTAGTTTGTTAAACTTTAGATAGATATTACTGTTTGACATTACTGAGTCAGTGCTGACATTACGACTGATATTTTAGCATGTCACTGATTAACATTTCATTGTTTTTTATTACCTAAGTACTAGAAGGACCGCTGCCAAGGCCGTTTCCATAAAAATAATGTGTGTATCCACTTCAAAATGTAATGGGTTCTTGACTGGCTCATGCTGCACCCTTCCACCAATTTTCATGAGAATCGGGACGGTAGTTTTTCCGTAACATTGCTGACAAACAGACTAACATGACCTCCTTGGCGGTGGTAAAAAACAGGAAGTAAACTCATTGTGCCACACCGGAGACATGTTTGTTGTTTCCTGCTTGTTGTTACGTTTACTCAGTGAGCTCGCCTAATGGTGGTGTCTTTAAAGAAGATTCATTAGACGTTATCCTGCTATAATTCTGTGGGTTTGAAGAATGCTTGGTCACTCAACATGACTTTGTAAAGATGGAGCGGGGAAAGAGCCATTTGGATGAGGAGCTATATGGATATTTAGGGATGCACCGGTATCGGGTCCGATACTGTGCTCATGTACTTGTACTCGCAAAACGGCTCCGATACAATGGCACCGATACCACTTTACGCTGGGCCGGGATCCCACCTCAGCCGGCGTGCGCAAATGGAAGTGTGGGCCCACTTTCATTTGCGCCACAGGGTTTTGCTTGCACCCTCTGACGCGTGCGCTAGACTCCTTGGTCCGTGTTTCAAGACGGGTCGGGTGGGTCGCCGAGATCGCTGCAGACCCCTGGCGCCTTTTACGTGGGCCGATCCCCGCCCTGGCGTCCCTCCTCGGCGGGGAGAAAGGGCGCAGGGAGCCCTTTGTCCACGGTGCGGCGAGGTCCGGACGGGGAGCGCTGTAAAGCTGTGAGCCACCTTCGCCCCGAGCCTTTCCAAGCCGATCTAGAGCCGGTCGTGGCGCACCGCCTCGTATGCGGGACTCCCCAGCCTGCTGTGTGTCGCTCACAACCTCCAGCTGGCTGTTAATGAGGGTCTTTTGGCACAGAGAAGTACTCGTATCAGTACTCTGTATCCGTACTTGGTATCGGCGAGTACCCAAATATAAGTACTTGTACTCGGTCTGAAACAAAGTGGTATCGGTGCATCCCTTTGAATTTTAAAAATGAAGAGGAAAGACGGTGAGGATACCTGGCTGAATGAAGAGGAGTCAGTTAAACAGGAGATAGTTTAAGGGAACAGCTACAGCTCCACTAAGTAGGCCAAAGGCACAGGGGAGTGTCACATGAACCAACGCTGCTATGTTAGCCATTCTCCAGTGTCTTGTTCAGCCACAGATGGAAAGAGAGACAGAGGGAGGGAGAAGCGCTCAGCATGCGTCTTGTATCCCGTACTGCTTGATGTCTGTGCGCATGACACCCAAAACCACACCGCTCATTTCCGTTGGCCCCAGCCGGACACCGTGCTGACCTTTTTTTTCCCCTTAACCACCAGCGCTGAAGGTCAGCAAAGTCTGGGAATTCCTCCGTGCTGAGTGGCCGGCGTCCAGACCTCTTATCTGAGGTCACCGGGGCAACAGGAAGTTCATCCTGGTCCCGGCAGTGTCTTGGCAGCAGCACCATGGCAACAAAACTCTGACCGCGGACTCTCTGTCTGTTTACCGCCTGGCATGCTCTCACCACCTCCT
>NC_133817.1:1619317-1644317 GCF_043250625.1 Sebastes fasciatus | reverse complement strand
GATAAACACTCGGCCTCGTTAAATATGTGGTTCTTAATGGATGTTAAGCCTGTGTTTGTAAATGTGTGGAAGAGGAAAAGGAGGAAGAGATTTTTGGTGGTGCTGTTGAAGTGTTTACTCGGGAGTTTATTTGCACAAGTGAGTGTGTGTGTGTGTGTGTGTGTCTGTGTGTGTGTGTGTGTGCAGCACCTGCAGTAAGCGAGCTCCCTTTACTCCGGAGCCCTCAGGGCGGCCTCACAGGAGGAGCTGCCGCCGGGCACGCGGCGTTGGACCGTGCAGCGAGGCAGTATATAGAAGCCGTTACTCAAAGCTGTTTTTTATCTTTACAATCCGGCAGGTTCTGCTCACGCCACCAAAACCGGCCTCAATAAATCCAGAGCAGTAACTGCACGTCATGCCCTCAGAGCTGCCAAACGACCACCTTCCTCACAGTAGAAGGAACTGGGCAGCTGTGATCAGGGCTGAATTAACCCACAAGGGGGCCCGGGGAAAAAAAGGCAGTGGGTTCCCTAATCAGCTCCCCATAGGGCTGTCAAAGATAACGCAATAACACGATAACGCAAGATTTATAGGTTGTAGCGGCTCAGTTTTAAAGCTAGAGTGAAGATACTGGTATCATATGAAACTAGAAAACCTGATGAATCCATCGGTACCAACCATGTCATACTAGCTTCTAGTGAAGGAGGTTAAATAACGCTCCAAACTTACGCTAAATTTTAGCGAGGAAAAACCGGCATGGCCATTTTCAAAGGGGTCCCTTGACCTCCGACCTCAAGATCAGTGAATGAAAATGGGTTCTATGGGTACCACACTGACAGCTGTTGTTGCCTGTTGGGCTGCAGTTTGCCATGTTATGATTGGAGCATATTGTTTTATGCTAAATGCAGAACCTGTGAGGGTTTCTGGATCAATATCTGTCATTGATTTGTGTTAATTGATTTACAATAATAAATATATACATACATTTACATAAAGCAGCATATTTGTTCACTCCCATGTTGATAAGAGGATTAAATACTTGACAAATCTCCCTTAAAGGTTCATTTTCATTTTCAACATTTATTGATTGACGGCCCTAAAATAAGTATGTTTGTTACGTAACTTCCGTTACTTAAGAACAAAACTATGATAAAATAACTGTTTGCGTCCACGTTGGTCTCCTGAGTGAAAGTCCTGTGTTTGTTTGACCTGTCCAACCTCCCGTCACACCCGGCGTACGCGGACTTTCTCGCTCTTTATTACACGACTGTGTTGAATACTCGATTCTGATTGGTCAATCACGGCGTTCTCCGGTCTATTATTTCTTTATAGCAGAGCGTTGCTATGGCTGCAGCTCTGATGTCGGACTCTGGAGGACCGTTTTTGTGTCAAATTATTGATTTCTTCAGTAAGTAGGCGTGTAATAAGCGGGATAATGTTCAGCTAGCGGGTCATTGTTGTGAAGCTGAAAGCCCGCTGCATCTCATACAGATGCTGAAGATTGCCTCGGTAAATTGGTATCAGACGCCGAGGGACGTTGACGAAGCGTTGGGAGTGTAACCGCATAAAGAATCTATCTAAAAACTTGCCATGATTTGGAAAATGGTGTGCCATAATGATTTGCTGTTAATGGGCTGTATTGCTATATCACTCAATAACAGCAGAGTTCAGCTAAAAGTTGGTAAAATTGGTTGGTTAATGTGTAAACACTTTTCCTCACTGCATGGTGTGACATTTCAGGCGACGTGTGACTGGCTGCTATTTATTTTTCGTATCACTTCCTCATGACGGAGAGCTAGAGAGAGAGAGGTGGCTGTGACCTGTGAGCTGTAACAACCTGCTGCCAGGACCATCTAACCGGAGTCACGGTGACACTGAACCGGGATAGAAACTCTATGACTGAAGAATATAGAGAAGAAGTGAAATGGGCATACCCACACACATACCTAGAAGTTATATAGTCAAACGGAAAGCAAAAGTTCTGACGTGTTAATCTCTTCAACGTCTTCTTGATCTCGCCACGCGATTGGCTCTCTGAATCGGCCTTCAGTCCTCCTGGCAGCCTCTGATTGGCTCGGATCCACAGGTTTTTCTCGATGACTCAGTCCCCCTCCGAGAGGCGAAAGCGCTGCCTCTTATGGCGTGTTTCTATAGCAACCGGGCAAGGGGAGGGGGGGGGGGGGGGGTCAGGCGCCGGTGAAACGCATAGGAGCCATTTCCTAATAAACTGGGTTTTATTGTCTCTCTGTCTGTTTTCTGCTGTGTGAAATGTAAACACGCCTTAAACTAAGAGAGAGAGAGGACAGAAGAGAGGGAACCGGACACGGAGGGAGAGAGTCTATAACGGCCTTCCTTTCTCTTTCACACGTGTTGCATTCACTGTCCTCCAGCTTTATGAGAGTTGCTCTGTCTCACAGACGATGTATGCACGCTAAGTGAAATGTACACGGCACACACAACTCTGTACGGCGCTCTGTCGAGAGCAAAACCGCTTTAAAGGTCCCATATTGTAAAAAGTGAGATTTTCATGTGTTTTATATTATAAAGCAGGTTTAAGTGATATATAAATACTGTTAAATTATCAAAACGCTTAATATATACGGAGAAATACACACAGCCCGTATTCACAAATTGTGCGTTTGAAACAAGCCGTTAGGATTTCTGTCCATTTGTGATGTCACAAATATACAATATATAGATCATTACACGGTTTTAAACGTAAACATTCTAAATGTGTCCCAGTTTATTTCCTGTTGCAGTGAATGTGAATAACATCAGCTGACAGGAAGTAAACATGGACCCAAGCTGTTGCCTAGCAACGCAATTCCGTTGAAATGCATTAAAACAGAGCAATTCAGACAGGAGGGTAAATACAGCTACCATGGCGTTCTAGGAATTGTTTGTGTTTTCACAGTGTGTTTTCAGTTCATGATAGTTAATTATAACCAATTTATCATTATTTATTTATGTTTATTTTATTATTTTTCTATTTACATTTTTTTTTAATTTTTAAAATTGTTTTACTATGACTATTTTATTTAATTTGTATATTTCTGTTCGTGTTCTGTTCGTGTTGTTCGTTGAGCGATCACGTTGCTTATTTTACACATCAAGATGTTAACAACAGCAATCATTTAGAGTTTTGTTTGTGTCCAGCTCGTGGATGTAGCTAAGACTAACTCTCTTTTAGCTCTGTTTTTGGTCTCCACCACATCCTGAGGGAAATATCTGTCCCTTTTAGCTGCTAAATGCTCCACTATGTTCACCAGCTAGTTGCTAACTTTGTCAGTCTGAAGTTTGGTGCACAAGTGGGTCATCAATGAGTTACAGAAAGAAAGCCAAGAGTAAATGCAATTTCGGTTGTAGCAAAAAAGAGCAATTTAATTTCTGTCGGACTTAAAGTGTACCTTGAAGCAATATTTGATCTTAGTCGTAATGCTGTGAATATTTAGAATACTTTTGCCACGTACTATATGCAGGAGAAGAAGACTTTTATTTCTCTCCGTGGGTGTCGGATGATTGACAGGAAATAGAGCGTAACGTAATGCAGCGCTGATATGAAAACACTCAACCGAGGAAACGATGAAATAATGAGAAAACAGAAAGTTGACTGATGGACCGTCCCGCTCCGCTGATTTTCAAGTCTATTTGTAAATTGTTTTTTGCCCCTATGATCCGCTAAGCCTCGTCTCATTTAGCTTATTTTCTCATTTTGGAGTTGTTGTTTTTTTAACCTTTTCTTTGTGAGTCAATGAATACAATGAAAAAATCACCTTTAAGGTAAACTGTGCATGGAATAAGTAGTTTCATAGTATTAGACATCTAAATTTAATTCATAAAACACCAAATGTTGTTTATGTTTCTCAGCATGCTCTTAAAGGTCACATATTATGCTCATTTCCAGGTTCATAGATGTATTTTAATGTTGCACTAGAACATGTTTACATGCTGCAATGTTCAAAAAACCCTTTATTCTTCTCATACTGCAGCCTGAGTCTGCCTGCCTCAGAGCCTAATTCAGCCTCTGTCTGAAAACCCCTGATTCACAGCCTGTCTCCTCCCACTCTGCTCTGATTGGTCAGCGTTTTCTGTCAATCAAACTTCCTCAACAACAGCGTCACCCTCCCCCTCCCTCCCGGAGCAGCTCTGGAGAGAGGAGTGGAGGGAGAGGAGTGGAGAGAGGGTAGTGGAGGGAGAGGCAGCTAGAATAAAGTTTATAAACCACTTTAAAGTTTATAAACCAGAAACTTCACCCAGCGCACGTTACCGGAGGAATCTGATCAGAAATCGGCGACACATGATGAACATCTGCGGTCCAGATTCCAGGTTTTCCTGACGGTTTCTCTCAGGTAAATAATGCTGTTTATATCTCTGTTGGTTAGCTCAGTGTTTACCTCATGCATCAACTCTGTAAACCGTAAACATACACTCTGTTTTACGTCTGTCTTTACAGATCCATCTGTGAGAAATGACCGACAGAATCATCCCAGAGGAGAGCAGACAGCTGAGAGCAGACAGCTGAGAGCAGACAGCTGAGAGCAGACAGCTGAGAGCAGACAGCTGAGAGCAGACAGCTGAGAGCAGACAGCTGAGAGCAGACAGCTGAAAGCAGATGGGAGATACAGAGCTAACCCGTTAGCATGTAGCTACACAGCGACCATCAGGGTGGAAAATAGAAGATGTGAAACAGTAGTCAGTTCATTATTTCTGCTAAAAGATAAATGTATGGAAGATCAGAGTAATGGTATATTATTTACAGTAGTAGCTGTCTCTGTGTTACCATGACTACAGACCACCGGAGCTTAGCTTACCATAGTTTACCAGAGCTGAAGACTTTCTCCTGTACCATGTTAACATAACTAACTAACAGGTGAGATGATTACAAATGCTGTGAATAATTAATATTGTCATCTGTCAACTCAAATAAAGTTTGACTGTGAAACAGAAATGTGTTGTGTTGCTTACAAGTCACTATTTACTACCTGTACTCTGCTACATGCATGACATCAAATATATATAATATATAAATATCATCTGTTTAAACAGTGTAATTACAGAAAGCCTTTGTGAAAGAACATGTTATATTTAGATGATGGGAGTACATGAAGCCTGTTCTGCTGGTTCTTGCAGACTAACAGAAGGGGCTACTTTGGTCAAGTTCGGTTGTGGATGACACAGAGTGACGCTCTGTGGGGCGGGGTCAGCTAGCTGCGCGTTCTCTAGTTCAACCAACCCATCCTTGCAATTCTCTAATGACGTCAGAAGAGAAAGGAAAAGCTGCAAAGTGATTTTCGACACCCATTTCCGGACAAACGGAGGAGGAGAAAAAGAGAGAGGATGGTCTTTTATGACACTATGGTGACCTGTAGACACACTGGGGACAGATATTGATGTTTAAAAGACATGGAAAAGTGCATTTTGCATAATAGGTGACCTTTAAATGAATGATTTTAATTACTATTTAATTATTTATTTATTTAGATGTAATTGGCTTGTCCCCTAATCTTGCAAATGACTTGACATTTGTGCTAATTACAGACATTTAAGACAGCTTATATTAATGTCTGTTTGTATAGATTATGACATAATTAAGGTTCGTTTTATGGGATGTTTGTTTGCTAGTAGCTCTTATTGCCTGGTTGGATGGATTGGGAAGGTTACGTTGCACACGCCGGTTTTGTTAAAACATTTAAAAACAAAAATGTATTTATGACTTCTGAAGTATTTATAATACTTTGTGTGAGACAAGAGTACACAAGTGACACATTATTGTACTCAGTGTTTAGGACGTATATAATGTTTTAAAAGTTCAGAATCTCCGCTATGCAGTAGGGAGAGTTTTGTCCACTAAAGACCGGCCCACACTTAAAGAGTTTTCAAATCTTAACACATGTTGAAAATGTGAGAGAGCCCACACATAACGATATGTTAACAGATTCATTCTTGAACAACAAGAGTCCCGACTAAAATAACGGATATCTCGCAAAATCTCTGGCGATCAAACGTGACTTTAGTGTCAACAAACATGGCGGACGACGAGCAGGAAGAAGTAGCGATGTTAGTTTTTACTTTGTACTAAAAATAGAGGAAGGATGGAAGGAGGAAGTCATGGAGACACGTTGAATAAACACTTGCGTTGTTGCCACAAATCAGCACGTTGGTCCTCCGTTTCTGAGCTCCATCTTACTACGACTTTATGCTCAGCTTGGTTCTCTATTGGCTATCGTTCTTTCCCACGTGACTGCGTCATCGGCTGTCCTCGGGGTTCCCCGCACACAACAGGTTTAATATTTACGATTTGAAATCGGTGCGGCCAAGATGGACTTCCAAACCGATCGGGGGATGTAAATAAACACTCTTAACACCCCACAGGAACATCTGGAAAGATCATCTATAGAACCATCAAACAGTCAGGGCTTTGCTGACGACTGTTGGGGCGGGGGGAATCGGGCACAAAATCAACTTGATTCTCGTTTAGTGTGTTCCCGGGATTAGTTCTTCATGTTACAACCAATCAGTGAGTTAATAAGATAAGATAAGATAGAACTTTATTAATCCTGAAGGAAATTCTTGTGCCAGACATTGCTCAAAATTACAACAAATTCAAGTGTATAAAATAAAAAGTACTATTTCTAGCATCAGTGCCTAAAGGAATAACTATAAAGTAAGATACATTTAGTAAAATGAGTTAATAAGATAAGTAAGATAAAAAAGATTAAAAAAAGTAAGCTAAAAAAGATAAAAGGAAGTAATATTGAACACAATGAACAATGATGTTGCACATGATATTGATATTATATTTGTTGTCAGTGTCCGGTGTTTTCAGTTGTCCTTCCTGCAGAAGATGGAGGAGTTCTAAAGTCTGATGGCCGCTGGTAGGAACGACCTCGAGGTGCACCTCGGTGGTCTCAGTCTACGGCTGATGGTGCTCTGGTATGACTCCAGTGTGGCGTGCAGAGGATGAGAGGCGTTGTCTCTAATACTGATGAGAGGCGTTGTCTCCAATACTGAGTAGTTTCCTCAGCATAAAAGTCGTGACCAAACACATTTTCACAGGTCACACAAGAACCACATCTCTTGTCTCAAATCCCTAATACAGTATATGGTGTTGGTTATATATATATATATATATATATATACGTAGTGCAGTGAGCCTCCGACTGAATCATAAAGCTGAGTGAGATATCAGGACGGTCCGAGGGGAAGGCTGTGAGTGGGAGTTCTTCTGTTGGTCCTATAACCTGCTTGGAGTTATTTCATGAAGGTGTATGTCTCCTCAATCTTCCAGCTCTATTTAAGATTTTCTTGATGCCTGTGAACAAAGTCCTCTGGAAGTGTCGGCCTGTGAGCCGGTTTCCTGTCAGAGTAGAACAGGTAACTTTGCCCGACTCGCTGATCCGCCCCCGCTCCGCTCCCAATCCTGGCTTCATCATCCGTCAGGTGTGTTGCATGTGTTGTCAACAGGACCTGTCATATAGTCTCGTCTGTATAGTCTCGCTCTGTTCTCCCTTTCTTAAAGTGTTCATAGTGTTTCTTTCAGTTTCAGAATTAGCAAAAGGTGACCAGTGACCGGAATTCTTTTCAAACAATGAATAATCAGTCATAAGCCATCATGAACGGCAGTGACTCAAGTGTTCAGGATGCGTCTGTTCACCAAGCCCTCCAGGAAGGTGGTGTGTGTTTGTGTAGGGTGTTCATCTTTCCTGTATATTAGTTTTTAAAGTCCACTTTCCTAGGTATTTTCCTGCAAATCCTGCAAAAGAAGGGAGAAAAAAAAGAGGCTGTGGCTTTGACGTGGCCAATGTGGGCGAGGCATTCCTCTGTGAAGCACTCAGGCAAATTTCTGGTGAATTCCCCAAAGGATTGATTCAAGGGAAACTTCTAAGGGTTCCTGGGAAGTCCTCAGAGCATTAGTGGGAGTTCTTCACAGGTTGTCAGAGAGCTGGGGGATTTCTCCAGCAGTTTACCGACAGATGCTATTTAAACGTCACCTTGCACTAAGTTCATTTCTCTTATTCGAAGATGGAAATATCGAATGCGTTGTACTTTTTGCTGTAAATGCAATGACATCATTTCCAATGTGTCCTCCGACTATCCAGCTGCATGATCCACATGGGGATCCATTCAGACCGGCATTTAGAACAGTGAAATATTGGAGAAGCAACTGAAGCTGCTGCGGGCATCATCTCTGTTTTTACACGACTACTACCCAGTCTATTTTCTTTTTGAAAGGTTGCATTTCAAATGTCGGCGCTACGCAGCCCTCTGACAGGTAAAAACGAGACATTGTAAACATTCTAAAATAAAGTATTAAGTAGGCTTAGAGTCGTTTTTTTGGCAAATTATCTTGTCTATCAATGAGTTTTAAGTCGGGTTATTAGTATAATACGGAAATGTACAGACCACTACCATTATTATGGAAAGCGTAATATTTGC
The DNA here is from genome assembly GCF_043250625.1 of Sebastes fasciatus. NCBI lineage: Eukaryota > Metazoa > Chordata > Actinopteri > Perciformes > Sebastidae > Sebastes > Sebastes fasciatus. Next base: position 1,635,902 of record NC_133817.1, on the reverse strand, counting down.
TAGATCGATATAAGTATATTAAATACCAGGAAATAGCATCCACAAAGTATGATAAGGACCCCGGGTAACACTTTATAAAATGGTAAATTGATAGCGAATTAAACTTAGTTAATAGTTATTTTACTATTAACAAACAACAAAATGATAATTAATAATGGTTATGGTTAACAGTTTATCAGTTAATGATTAAGATATTATTTGTAAACCTTTTATAGAAATTGTTTGCAAAACATCTATAAATATTATATAGATATAGACCAGATATTTGTCACTTTGTCAATGGTTAATAAACATTATTTTGGATGTCATCTATACAAGTTATTTAGATAGATAGTTAATATTTTGGTTAATATGGTTAATTACTGTTTTTTGGTCCATCTATCTATGTAATGTTTATAGTCTAGATGTTTTACAAATTATTTCTTTTTTCATATTGGTAATCACTAACAAATACTTCATAATAAGTTATAATATGTGCAACAATAAACTGATAATAGTTTACTAATGTAATCAGAGTGTAATTGTTATTGTCTCCTATCAGCTATGAAACTATAGAATTTATAAACTAATTATTTCATATTACACAAACTAATGATAAATTAACAGAAATTATAGCATTACTAATAATTAGTAAACATTATTAATTATTATAAGTTTAACTTATTTAATTAACTTAATTAATTATCGATTTACCATTTATAAGTGATGGTTATTGTTACGGTTGTGTATATTCGAGGTGATCCCGGACGAGCCCCCAACTGTTACAACCCCACTTAAGGCTGGGGGAGGTGGGAGTAAAATGTTACCGAACATCTGATTCAATGAGCTCCACCCAATTCTGAAACTAAACCTACGTTCTTGTTTAAATTAGTTGTTCTTGTATTTTAGTCAGTGCTGCTTCAAGTTGGAAATTTCATTAAGTACGTTTTTTTGCTGAAGCGGCATCCTCCAATACACATCAATCACGGCAGTACACGTTTTTTTTAAATCTTTTGTAAAGTGGCCAAATGTATGCAGCCAATTATTAATGAGTAATCTTTATTTGTGCGCTTGTATTTTGAATTTGAAAGAATGTAGTTTGTTTTCCTTTCAGAATCACACTGAAGTTCTCCTATTTCACTTGAACATTGTGAGAAATGAGAACAATAGGTTTGACAGAACAATAGGTCTTTGTTATAATGTTTTGATATCATCGTAGTCAGTTAGAAACCTGTCCTCAGAACATCTCTAACGGTTGACTGAGCTCACATTCACCTCATCGATCTGGTAATTACTAGTAAAACCACACTAGCAGAATCGACGCCTGCCTGGCTCTCTGAAAGTACCTGACGCATGATATGATAATAATAAACCTTCATTATCAGCTCTGTTTCTTTCTCTCTCTGTTAATGTGTCATCAGTAGACCTTCATCATCATCACAGCGCTGCGTCCTCCACTGATGTAAAAGAAAAGAAACTGGTGGTTTTTCAGGCAGGTTTCGTTTCACTCAGCGAGAACTGAGATTGTTGAATTTGGTCACGTCAGGGTTTTTAGAATCTGGAATCAACGCATGAGGAGTTTCAGTTTACGTCAGTGCTGATACACACACACACACACACACACACACACACACACACACACACTAACACACAAACACACACACACACACACACACACACACACACACACAGAACATGGAAGTCTTCAATCCTTGGCTGCACGTCTCAAGTCAGATCTTAGTCTCATGTCCAGTTTTGAAAAAATAAATTCTGTTGATACTGGATTATCTCGGCGGTCTTGGACTCATCTCATAATTAAAAGTACATGTTTAACAAGTATATCATGAAATATTAGATGGTGGGATGTATTATCATGAATTGCAGACTTGAGGCATTTCATTATTCTCAAGTGAGATTTTAAATATCGTTTTTTTTTCCAATAAAAACAGAATAACTTTTTTAGTAAGAACCGTTGATTATGAGAATACGTTGAGCTGGTAAACATATCGGAGCATCCAGAGGATGGAGGGAACATTGGTCTCACATTCGCCAGGTGGCCAGAAACACGACTCCAAATGAATGCTTATGTTGCTCCATGTCTGCTGGACGAGTAAATAGTTGAGCTGTCAATCGATTCAAATATTTAATCATGATTATTTGCATGGTTGTCCGTGATTAATCACGACTAAAGGGAGATTTGTCAAGTATTTAAACCCTCACCTTTGAAGATGGCCATGACAGTCCTTCGCCAATATTTAGCGTAAGTTTGGAGCGTTATTTAACTTCCTTCATGACCAGCTAGTATGACATGGTTGGTACCGATGGATTCATCAGGTTTTATAGTTTCATATGATACCAAGATCTGACTTTTCTTCTGCCTTTATTTCTGACTTGTTTTTGACAATTTTCTGACATTCTTTTCAGACATTTTTCAGACTTTTTTTTGGACATTTTTGACATTTTTCTGACATTTTTTTGACATTTTTCAGACTTTTTTCGGACAAAAACCCTCACACATTCACATATCTGGAGGTCAGAGCTCAAGGGACCCCTTTGAAAATGGCCATGACAGTTTTTCCTCTCCAAAATTCATTGCAAGTTTGGAGCGTTATTTAACCTCCTTCATGACCAGCTAGTATGACATGGTTGGTACCGATGGATTCATCAGGTTTTCTAGTTTCATATGATACCAGTATCTTCACTCGAGCCTACAACTTCCGAAAGATCGATTGTGTTAAAGCGTTATCGCTTAAACTTTGACAGCTTTTGTTAATAGACAACTGTTTGCTAACATTTACAACTTTATAAGGTAATAACACGTCAGTGTTGAGTTGACAGCTTCAACAATTCAATGGCTAATAAATCTAATAATAAAAACAAAGTAAATGCTCTAAATGTAGTGAGAGGAGGGGACAGGAAGCAGGGAGAGAGGTTGTTGTGATTTATGCTTAATTTAAGGCTCTTTGACGGCATGCAGGAAGCTGATCAGGAGACAGAAAAATGGAGTCCAGTTGGAGATGTGCGTCAAGAACACAGAACTGAGAAACCTCAGACCATTTCCTGTCAGTTCATCTCCTTTTTTTTTTCTCTGCATCTCACTTCCTGTCTGTGTGAAACGAACCAGACCTTACACGAGTCATAAAGGGATCAAGATATGACCTCTTGCTTTGACGTGGACCATTAGGTCGGCTATGATGTGGCTTCCAACCAGACGTGTCATTCGGTTACGACGCCCTTAGTAGACGGTTGATCGCAGCATACCAACGTTTTTCTGCTGCTCCAGGCTGTACACCGAGTGTTCTCCCTCATAATGTACGGCAGCATGAGATTTGACGACGGCATAATAAAGTAATAAACGGAACCCTCCGCTCCTCGTGGCTGTAGTTTTGCACCATCACTTTTTTTTATTTAAATAGCGTTTTATGAACTTTAAAGGGCATTCACACCATTTTTGTCCCTTTGATTTGAAAACCTAGTGTGCTTGTGTGTGTTTGAGTGTGTTTAGGTCCACTAAATACAAATATCATACCATTCTCCTATCCTCTTTTCATTATATATGCTGCCTCTGAGGTCAATTATAGCCGAGCACAATCTGTCTTTTCATTGTTATGCGGATGATCTACAACTCTATCTACCTGTGAAGCCTAATGGAAGTGATGCACTGAACTGTCTGTTGAACTGTATTAGTGACATAAAGCAGTGTCACAAAATGTCCTTCACTTAAATGAAGGTAAAACTGAATATTTGACTACTGTTGCAGTCTCAAGCTTCTTATTTCAAACCAAATGTAAAAAACCTAGCGGTGACATTTGACGTCTGTTTGATAATTTGATAAACAGATTAACTCTTTCCAGCTTCGTCCTCTGGCTAAAGTAAAGTTCTTCCTCAATCAGAAGGATCTTGAGAAGGCAGTTAACGTCTTTATTAGCTTGAGACTTGACTTCATTTTGCTTGTAGTTCTTTTAAAGAGGACCTATTATGCTTTTTTTCCCTTTCCTTTAGTGTGTTATATATATATGTCGTTTTTTTGTGCATGTAAAAGGTCTGCAAAATTACAAAGTCCAGGCCAAAGGGAGGTTACACTGCTCCTGAAACGCCTCGATTGAAGTCCCGCCTTTTCTTCCGTGACGTGGTGATGTCACCAAGTAACACATTTTGAACTGCACAGCTGATATGTTATCTTTTTTTAACTCTCAAATATCAATATTAGCCTCAAAACTTCGCCATTGTTCCAGCTCAAGTTTTGAGTTTTTAAAAGCCTTCCTGCTGCTGCTCAACTCAACAACCCAAGTTCTTCCCTTCGTGATGTCCACGTTGGTCCGTTGCTTGTCTTGGTTTCAGTTCCTGACACAGCTCACTGATGCTGTTTGATTTGTTAGCCGGCCAGCTCTCTAACCTTGGAGAGAGAGAGAGAACGGTCTCTCTGCTCACTATCACATTGCCAGGAATTGTTAATTTCACAAAAAGTGGTGTTGGTGGTGAGTGATGGATTAGACATCTGCAGCGTGTTTCTGGAGCTGACGCACGAACGCTTTCGGAAAAATTATTGGCAGTGTACAACAAAGTATCCATGACAAGTTATTGTAGTTGCACAACGTGTTTCTCTCTGCTGAGTTCATGAGTACATGACGCTGTTAACCTCGTGGTGACCAAGGGATTAAAGGGATAGTCTGAAGTGGGGTTGTATGAGGTACTTATCCATAGTAGGTGTATTACTTACAGTAGATGGCGGTCGGCAGTAGGGATGCACCGATCCGACTTTTTCAGTCCCGATACCGATACCGATACCTGGGCTTTGGAGATCGTCCGATACCGAGTACTGATCCGATACCAATGTTTAATTAATGAGCTGTATGCCTCACTGTATGGAAATGACTTCTTTTATGTGTAAGATAACATCACTTTTCTTACTTTGTAAAACAAAATGTGACACATAAATACATAAATATACATTTAGAGAATTTTTATTTATTAAAATAATAAATCGTACACCAGCAACTTGGTAGAAAATCTTACAATTCCCAATAAACTTTTTTAATGCTGCAAAGAATTTGTCAAAATGTAAACAATAAATAAAATTCCAGTATATAATGCATATAGTGTACAAACATAGAATTGAATTTAATAGATCGGCCCCATTATCACTGATATCCGATCCAGCTATTTGAGTCAGTATTGGCCCGATATACGATCCGGTATTGGCCTCGGTGCATCCCTAGTCGGCGTGATCCCAGTTTGCAGAAACAGACAGGAGCACCGACACCAAAGCAAAGCAATACAGTGCTGTGGACGGGGACGGCAAAAAACTTATTTTTAGACAACTTAAAGAAAGCGTCATCTAAAAAAATCGGAATTTTTCTGACGTCCCCGTCCACAGCTACTGAATTGCTTTGCTTCGTCGCCGGTGCTCCTGTAAGTAATACACCTACTATGGATAAGTAACTCATACAACCTGAACTATCCCTTTAAGGTGCCAACCTTAAACAGTACAGTCGGTGTGCCCCCACCATCGAGAAACAGACCGGAAGCACCTGCACCAAAGCAAAGCAATACAGTGCTGTGGACGGGGACGGCAGAAAAACGCAGCAATGTCCCCTGTTTGAGTCCGTTCAGGGACCTTTGTTGCATGTCATTCCCTATTTCTGTCTCCCTGCAAGTTGCAAAATCTGTTCTAAGATCTGCAAAAACTTGCACAAACTCTCGCGGGACTCGCTGCCCGACGACTTATCCTAACCTTAACCATTCAAGGTCAATGCCTAAACTTAACAATCTCACAAGAGTTTCCCCAGTTTCCCCTTCTAGCCACTACCCTCCTTGTTTCCTCTCATCTCTCTACTGTCGGGGTCAGCTTCCTGTTGCACCACATGGTTCATGTTCATCTTCCTTGTCACTGGACATCCCTTGCCTTTCTTTTTTTTTTTTTGCGTGAGCCACCGGAGACCCAAATGTAGTGTCAGGTGACCCAAGAGTGTTACAGCTGCTCTGTAACCTGCCTGTTTTGCTGCTTACTTACTTCAGTGATACCAGATTGCACCATCCTCCTGTAGGAACAACAAGTTGGGTAATATGATTGACAGCTACTGAGGCTCCGCCCCTGCTTGCTGCTCATTGGTTCCCCTGGGGCCCCGAAAGCCATGCAGCGTCAACCAGATGAGATCTGCTTGTGGGGGTGTTTTCTTTGGAGGATGCTCTCAGTTATTCAGAGAAGAAACTACGTCTGGGGGACTTTTCCTCCAACTCAAGTTCAGATAGTGTCGATGAGGTCGACTGATCTTTCTTTTCATCGCAGACTTGATTTCACTTTTTCAATTAAGTTACTCTTTGTGTGTTTGGAGTTTGAAGTGACGTCAATCAGCCAGAACAGTGCAGGTAATTGCATTTTCCTCCTCCTCTGCCTCTCCGTTCTCTGCGTCTATCTGTTTATCTTAATGTGTTATACAGGCGGAGGGGTCAGACCCTGACCTCAGATCCATCATGCCTCGTCGCTATGATTCATCTGGCCGACTAGGTGAACGCTTCAAAGGAACTCACACACATATACATATACATACTCGTACGTAAGCACGTCGGCTTACTGAGAACTCTTTGTGGTCTGTGAGTGGGACTGTGAGTCATGTTCCTCTTTTTCATTCATGATCGTTCACAAAGCAGAGCGAGCGTGATGTCAAAGCAGCGAGGAGCGGAGATTAAAAAAGAGGAGAAGATACTTGGATAACATCGCAGGCTGATGGAGTTTGTATTCCCACTGCATGCTGGGTAAAAACACAGCGGACCCCCGTGAGTACTGGTGGGGTTGTTTTGTCTGCCTGGTGGCTGTTAGTTAGAGATCTAAGTGTGTTTTTCTACGTCTCTCAGGCTGGTGTTACTGGGAGGGATGGGAGCAGAGCTTCAGGGTCAAAGTGCCAACGTGTGTTCGGAGGACGCTTCCTCATAGATCAGTTTGGTGCTCTTCTCATGTGTCTATAAATGATCTCATGAGTCACATTCACTGATCGTATTTCACATAATTCACCCCGAGGAAGTTCACTCCTCTTATTAGCAACGCTGACCTGCAGAGGAGCTCATGCGTTTCACAGCAGCGTAATAATAACGCACTTTTTATTAATAAGCTGCAGCATGAAGGAAGTTGCCATCTGACGTGTGTTTTCTTTCAGCTGATAGTGATCACAGAAGCTATGCTTCATGATGTGGAGGACGGGACCTGCCAAAATCAAATATAAATAAATAAATAAATGTAGTGAAAATAATATTTAAAAAAATATAGAAATTAATGAATTGATAAAATGTGACATAAATTGATATTTCTGTTTTAATTTGCTTCTTTAATTATTTATTTATCTTTGTATTGATTCCCTTGTTTATTTACCCTTCTGTTTAATTTCCCCTTTTATTTAGTCATGTATTTATTTTTTATAAATTTTTAAATGTAATTATTTATTTTTCAAAATAATTGTTTTATTCATTTTTTTTAATTCATTTTATAATTATTTTTAAATGTATGTACTTATTTATGTATTCATGCATTTATTTATTTATGGCTGATTTTCCCTTTGCATTTCACCCTTTATATTTATTTTCCCAAATGTTTTTATTTCTGTATTCTTTTCTTTAAACATTTATATATATATAAATATATATATATATATCATATATATTTCTTTATGCATTTCTACCCCATTATACATTATACAAATGTGTCATGTACATAAATACATGCACACATTTAGAAATAAATATAAGATAAATAAAAAAATAGATGCAAAAATAAATAAATACAAATTAATAAAAAATAAATACATAAATAAATAAAAGGGAAAATTCAACAGAAGAGTAAATGAATAAATTAATTAATACAAATACAAATAAATACGGACGTAAATTAAAACAGAAATATCTATTTATGTCACATTTTATCAATTAATTAATTAATGGCTACATTTATTTTTAATATTATATTTTTGCTACATTTAATAAGTTATTTATTTATTTATTCATTTATTTTTGATTTGGGCAAGTTCCATCCATGCCATGTTGAAAAATTATTTTCACCGCCGGCCGTCATTTCCTTAGCGTCTACGCATGAGATCCCGTTTTGTTGATAAAGGAAAACGTAGCACATTTCTATGGATTGAATCACTCTTTAAAATGTTCTTTTTAGATTATATATTGATTTGCATATTGTTTTGTAAATTAAAGTTTTCAGGATTTGGGATTTTATTTATTTAATTTTCAGGTCAATTATATATTATATTATATATATTATATTATTATATTATATTCAATTATAACATCAAACACGAAAGCTATCAAGTTATGTAAATTTTAGTATGGCACTTTAATATTTGTACAAATCTAGCAGGACTCCGTCTGCCAGTGCAGCGACCCTGCGTGGAGTCGAAGGACCTGAGGGTGAGAAGTAGCCGGGACGTTGCTGGTTTAGGGTCTGCAGGATCAACTGAGTGTCACCTCTGTGGGAGTAACATTCACAAGCAGCTATAAGAGAGCTTCTCTAATGAGTGTCAGATCTCAATCTGTGGTGTTATGACTCATCCGTTAGTTGTGCTGTGTGTCAGCGTGGCGACAGATCAACTGCCTACGCCGGGGTTTTCACCTGCGAGTCGTGATGTCGTGCACGACCACGCGTTCATTCATCAGGCCTTTCACAGGCATCTTCCACCCGCAGAGTACACATGAAAACCACCTCGGTCGAGACACTCGTGTCAGTATGAAAATGGCAGACCTGACACAGAGATGAGACACAGAGAGTTCAACCGTTACGTCCCGTTCACACATGCAGTCTATCCCTTACATGTTCAGGAACATTTCCTGCACGGGGGTTGAATGTGTAACACCTCAAAACCTCGTAACATTTCAGGGAAAGTGTTGTTTCAGCTGTGTTGTGAATGACAGCAGTGACGTTCATTCTGAACCAATTTTCATGAAATTTGGTTTGTTATAATCGTGAGAAATTGAACATGATACTATATGAAACGCATAGCGGCGGCATACAGCGAATATATAAGAAGTGGCCGTAGTCACTGTGATGTCACCCATTGGTTTGTGGACTACGGCTTTGAAGCCTCGAGTTTGTCATTTTGGCCGTCGTCATCAAGCCCCTCCAGGAAGAGTGCCAGTCGTCGATCCGGACTTTCGTAGTGGCCAAACGACGGTACTGCAACTTCCGTGTCCGTCACGTGATGCCATCGGGCCCAAAAATACTTTTTCCCATAGACTTAAATTGGGAAAGAGACGTCTGTAACTCAGCGGATAATTTATTTTGAGGTGAATCAACTCCCCGGTACGAACACTCTAATAGTCCTGATTTAAATCATTACGTTTTTAAAGTTGTAAAACACACTAACAGCTGAATCCAGAGTTATTTCCCTTCCTCCGTTCATGTGAGTGAGACCCAGACCGAGACTGGAGCGCCAAGCCGTGACGACGGCGTGACGTCGGGACACCGTGATCGAGTCATGTGACCAAGCGGGCGCTACTCCGCCAAGATCCGAGTACTTTTCAGACGGTGAAAGGGTTAAAGTTGTAAGACGACACCCAGACCGGACAACGGCGTGGTAGCGACCTGTCAATCACCTAAAGCATCCCCTTCTTTATGGTCAATCTGACTCTAAATTGGACCGTAATTTACTAAATGAACATCGTGCTGTATTGAAGAAGACTTGAAACTAGCGATTGAGACCATAAACTCATGTTTATGATGTTTACTGAGGTAATAAATCAAGAGAGAAGTAGGCTCATTTTCTCAGAGACTTCTATACAACCAGAGGAGTCGCCCCCTGCTGGCTGCTAGAGAGAATGCAGGTTTAATGCACTTCAGCATTGGCTTCACTTCTCAGACCCCAGAGGTATCCCGCTGGCCTTGCTACATGTTTTTCTTCTTCTTCCGCTGAGTTTTATGGTAGTTGGCATCGTTAAGTGTTGCGCAATTCAAATATTTTATAGCTTCGGTGTAGCCAGAAAACCCAAATTTGGGCAGTCAGTTGGAGCCTGGATGGAGAAGGAAGAGTGTGATTGGCTGACAGACCTGTCAATCAAAGGCATCCAGAAAGCAAATTAAAAACATACTGAACATCGTAAATGAGATGAGTTTCTGACGAGGGATTGGTTTGGTTTGGGTGTTGTACAGTACACATCACATGCCGATCCATTCTCAAATAACCATGCAGGTGAAAAGGCATGGACGTGTGTGTGTGTGTGTGTGTGTGTGTGTGTGTGTGTGTGTGTGTGTGTGTGTGTAGTCGGAGGTTTGTGACGATGCCAGGAAGCACATTCTTTGGCAGCACACGGGGCTGCTGTCAGACGGCACTCAGGAACACGATGTACATCACTCTGGATGCAGCAGAACCAGCGCCCTGAGATTAAACCACACACACACACACGCACACACACACACGCACGCACGCACGCTGCTGAGGTGGTTGGCAGAAAAAGAGCTTTGTCATAGCGCTGCGGTTACATCATTAAGGAAACTGTGGTTCCTTATTTGGCCTTGGTGGTGATTGACGTCTCCCTGCAGCCAGCTGACTGACTTTGCCCTCCTGGCTGCGACTATGTTGACGCCGCAGTTGCTACGTTGCATTGATGCTTTAAGAGTCACGCGAGCCAATGAGATGCTCTCTCTCTCTCTCTCTCTCTCTCTCTCGGCCGTGGTCCTCGTCTGTCAAACCCCGGAGGATAAATGTCTCTGAGTGCAAGGGCAGCCAGAACAACGTGAGTCACTGTGTCGCTCGGCATCCAGGGCCTGTCCCCTCAGGGTGGGAAACCAGCAGCCAGCGGTGGGCCAGCCCGCTCTCATTCCCAGGGCGTCAAATACAGACACTTTGTCACTGACATCGGCCTCACAAGGTGCCATCGAGCGCCGGTATGAGACGCACCGGGCTTTCCATTAACTACAATGTAAACCCGTCCACGGCAACAGTAAACGCTCAGAGAACGTGCTGAGGTGACGCAGTTTAAGGAGCGAAAGAGACACATCGGGCGGGCGGGCGAGCGGGCAGGCGGTTGGGCGCCCTCTACAAGGCTATCAACCAGGAGACCGCTGTTCGTCTCCCGTGCGTTTTAAGTTTCACTTTCACGTAACAATCAGCCGTTCATTCGTGCCCCATGTTCACAACGTCAGCTCACATTTTCACTCTTAAAACGTATTTACGTTTATGCGCTCTCCCGAGTGCCTCGCCTCTCTTCAGCTCCTCTAAAGCGCCAACAGTGTGCAGCTAACGTAGCAGAATACTGTCTTGAGTGCTGAAGGTACGCACACAAAATATGTATAGAGCACCTTTAAAGACAGAATTGCCGATGCAATATGACTCAGTTAAAATGCCCCCGACAGTCAGATCACTGCTTATATATATATATAAAGCCATATCACTCTCAGGTAGACGAGTAGACGCAGACATCTGGTCTGGGATCAGTGATGAACTAATGGATGTTCTTGAGTTCTGATCATTTGTGTGATTGAGGAGAAAGCAGCAGACACACAAAGTTAATCAGAAGGACGGGAAGAACGGCTCATTACAGCACGGGACAATGTCAGGACAGGTCTTTATATGTGGCCAAACAAACACTGTCCAGCTTGTCTTCTCTGGTCTCAACATCTGCTTTACAAACCAACCTGATGATCCCTCGTGCTGCATAATGTAGCTGTGATACCTGCAGGAGTGTCTGATGCAGCCTCCTATAATGCCCCCTGCACACATGAATGTAATATACACCGCCTGCTCCGATTAAGTGACAACATGACGGTGGATTAAATTCCATTTAACCAAGTTCAGCTCTGCAGCTGCAGACACGTCGCCCTCTTGTGGACGAAGCAGGAGGATATATACTATATAAGCAACACCCTGTTTCACAGCTATACCAGCATACATGCAAACACTTCACCACCTAGCTGCACTAGATGAGAAGCATTTCTAATTTTAAGGATACATTAAAAACTGCAGTTCCCTCTCATGGACACTAGAGGCTTTTAACGTGCAAATCTGTCTCATGCAGTTTTAAAGGGACTGTTTGTAACTTCTTCCACGTATAAATCATTGCGGGTCGGTGTCTCATGCGCGCTCATCCGGAGTCTCTCCTGTACTCTGCTCCTCTGCCTGCCTTCACTCTCACACCGTGCTCCTTCTCTCTCTCTCTCTCTCCACCTCTCACGTGCATGCTGCTCACTCCACACTGCAGAAGAGTTAGTTTAGCTCTGAGAATATCTAGTGAATGTTCAGTGGACGTTTGTGCAGAAATAACTGCTGCAGCTCCTCCAGACCAACAGAGGTTTCCCGTGTCTTGTGAAGTGACGGGGCTCCGCAGAGAGAAACGTTATCGTCTCCCCCGTTCCCTCCGGCCGCGGTCGGGAGGCTGAGGCGGGAAAAGCCAACACTAGTATCAGCATTGATTCATGGAGAGACCTTGGTCTGGTCAGCTAACATTACTGCCAAGCAGCTGAAATATAGAGTGATATTGTGCTTTTAGCTGACGTGTGTCTCCTCACTGTGTTGAGCGATGCTCCTTCATGTCTATGTAGAGCGAGCACAAGCGCCAGCAACAGGACGCTGAATTTAGTTGACTTCACGGCCACAGGTGAAGCTGTTAACAAGACATTTAGGATTCTTGCACACTGTCCCTTTAAGTGCTTCGTTAAAAATCCCTTTGCATTCCTTTTTAACCTCCTTGATTTGATTAGAATTTGAACCAACTTCTAGCCAACATCACACCATACTGATATATCTACTTAAACCAGGCCGCCGGCCTTTCTTTATGGCCGAATGTCAACGTAATGAGTGATCTGCTGAGTCATTTGTGGGAAGTCATTCAAAGGCCCGAGGAGTGTTTGGTGTGCATTTCCCCTCAGCGGTGCAGTCCAAGCAGCGGGGCTTAGAGGAATCACAGTTTGAGCTTCTGTATAATGGAAAGTCAGAACGGGGGAATCTGCTCGAGCTGGAGATGTAACTGTATATCTACAAGCAACATTGTGCTGTCACTGTGTAAAACAAACTGGAAACATGCTGTTACATGTGGAGATTAAAGGGAAAATCCACTTTATAATCACTAATAAGGATGTCATGATGCTAGAAATTTAGGAATGAATACCAATACCAGGGAAATCCCACGATTCTCGACACCAAAGAACACTTAGAGCTCATGTTAGGAAGTTAAACAGCTCATAATTCAGTCTCTAATGTATATTTTATATATTGCTATGAAAACATCTCCCTCAAACAGCCGGATTTATTCAAGTCAAAAACTACATTTTACAAGATTACATTTAAAACACATCATGATTACGTTATAATTTAGCTTTGCCCAATACTCATTTCTACTGAATTGAGTTTGAACACATCATAATGAACTCAATGCAACCTCCCGTTAACGTGTTAGCTGTTGGCTCCGTGCAGGACTGTGCTGCCCACCGGCTGCTAACAGCTAATGTTAACTAGCTCTCATCCTCCTGCTGATTTCAACACAGATCTGTTGGTCACAATGTCGCATTATCAAGGAAAAAATAGGATGCGTTGATGATGATGAGGTTATGTGTCATAGGCATGAGGTATGTCTGAGGAGAAGGAGGAGAGAAAAATAAATAAATAGATAAATAGTAATTATAATAATGTTGAAAGAAATTAAATAAAAATAAAAAACAAATAACTAAATAATAATAATAATAATAAGTAAATTAATCAATTAATATTAAAGGTCCCATTTCATGCTCATTTTCAGGTTCTAACTTGTATTTTGTGTTTCTACTAGAACATGTTTACATGCTGTAATGTTAAAAAAACAACTTTATTTTCTTCATACTGTCTGCCTGATTATACCTGTATTTACCTTCTGTCTGAAACGCTCCGTTTTAGTGCATTTCAACGGAATTGCGTTGCTAGGCAACAGTTTGGGTCCATGTTTACTTCCTGTCAGCTGATGTTATTTACATAAACTGCAACAGGAAATAATCTGGGACACATTTAGAATGTTTATGTTTAAAACCGTGTTAATGGTCTAAATATTGTATATTTGTGACATCACAAATGGACAGAAATCTTGACGGCTTGTTTCAAACGCACAATTTCTGAATACGGAGCTGTGTGTATTTCTCCGTATATTGAGCGTTTTGATAGTTTAACAGTATTTATACATCACTTAAATCTGCTTTATAATATAAAACACATGAAAATCTCACTTTTTACAATATGGGGCCTTTAAGTTGTTCGGTGTATCCTCGTTTTTTTGTTTTTTACTTCACTTTTCCTTCTTGTATTTCTGCCCAACACATTTCATGACAATCTGTCCAGCTATTTCTTTCATCACTTTCACTATCTTCAGGCCCCGCCTCTAGCTGAGCAAAAAAAAAAAAAGACAGAACAATATTATAGTTTAAGTTTCGTAATGATCAAACACATTTTCCCAGCAGACGACCACTCACTGGAAATATACTCATCTGCTAGCTTGGTGTGTGTGTGTGTGTGTGTGTGTGTGTGTGTGTGTGTGTGTGTCCCTCCAGGCAGATCCAATAAGTTCACCATCAACAACACACTGCGCTCTCCGAGTAATGCTTCATCTCATCTCATTTCCATCTTCCTCTTCTCCGAAACACAACCAAAGCACCGGCTCCTTTATGAGCAACACAAACGGCAGCGGCGGCGGCGAGGAGGTTAAAGGTCACGTTCATGACTCTTGTAAGATCTGAGGAGAGATACACATGTTGGGCGTGTGCGTGTGTGTGTGTGTGTGTGTGTGTGTGTGTGTAACTCATGGCTTCATGTTTCGTCCTTGTGTGTGTTTCTTTATTGCTGAATGGCATTTATGTAACGTCTCTCTCTCTCTCTCTGTTTGGCTGTGAGGGCTGTTGATCACCAAGGACAGGCGGTAAAGAGATGCTGTCCATCTCACAGGGACTTCTTATGTAACCATGTGGTCTCTCTCTCTCTCTCTCTCTCTCTCTCTCTCTGTCTCTCTCTCTCTCTCTTTCTCTCTCTCTCTCTCACAGGCTTCACTGGAACTTCATGTATTCTGCAGACGCCGATATGGGCTCCAAATCTGGTGTGACGCACTATACTGGCAAAAGGTACGTCTCTCTCCTCGTGTGTGTGTGCGTGTGTGTGTGTGTGTGTGTGTGATGAATTTGCATGGAATTTCTCGTGCACGGAAACCCAGATTGCAACCACGTATATTAGACCTCTTTGTGCGTCTCCCCTCTGGACCACATTGTTTACCTGGCTTTGGAACGAGAAGAATGTGTGTGTGGGCGAACAGCGTGATCCTACCTGTTACGAAAGGCCATGTGTGTGTGTGTGTGTGTTTCTCTGGCCCTTATACGCCGTGCCGCTCCCTCTCTCGCTGTGAACTTTGCCTCCTCGCCAACACTGTGTGGCCTTTACAGCTGTCAGTGTGTCAGTGTGCTGACTTGACTATGACTTGCCCCAAACTGCATGTGATGATCATAAAGTGGGCATGTCTGTAAAGGGGAGACTCGTGGGTACCCATAGAACCCATTTACATTCACTGATCTGGAGGTCAGAGGTCAAGGGACCCCTTTAGAAGATGGACATGAGATTCCTCCTCAGTTGCTCTTCCTGACGTTTCTTACCTTACCTTTGGAGGTTTGAGATGTTTCTCATTTTAATATTTAACTGAAATGAAAACATTGAGCTTTTCCCGTACGAGAAATAAGATATTAAATATTGTGACGGCAGCTCGGCATCGTGGGTAAAGAGCCGGGACCAGAAGAGGATCGGGTGACGAGGATGGACTGATGGCGAATTAGGTGAAGGTTCATGATGAGTAGGGGGTGGGAGCACACACACACACACACACACACACGCACACACGCACACACGCACGCACACACGCACGCACACACGCACACACACACACACACACACACACACACACACACACACACACACACACACATATGAAGGGTTTGTGGTGACGCATGATGATGAATATGTTGTGCGGTCTGTGTGTGGGCGTGTGTGTCTGTGTGTGCACATTCATGCAAACATGCCCCTTAGTGGTTTCCCGCCATCAAAAGTGAAGGCACCCCTCTGAATTCCTGACCTATAACTCACTTCCTTTTGTGAACTAGCACCTGTCAAACACACACACACTCACGCACACGCACACACACACACACACACACACACACACACACACAGCAAGCCGCAGTGCATGGGTGTAAACCACAGGCATGGGTTTAATGTTTTATGTGTGTTTTCATGTTGTGTGCTGTGATTTGAGAGGGGAGTGTGTGTTCAGTAGTAGCAGCTAGTTTGGATCTCTCTCTCTCTAACACACACACACACACACACACACACACACACACACACACACACACACACACACACACACACTTTCTTCTACAACAGGGGTGCTCAGACTCTGTTGGGGCCAGGGACCCTTTAAAGGGACTGTTTGTAACTTCTAACACGTATAAATCATTGCTGGTCGGTGCCTCATGGTCTCTCGTGTGTCTACGCTGTTCAGACTCAGACTCCAACACAAACTCCAGTGAAGCACCAAAACCTCTTGGTTGTATCTAGTGAAGCTGTTAAACAGTGTTGGCCGCGGTCGGAGGACGCGGGGGAGACCGTAGCTTTGGTCT
>NC_133817.1:1594317-1614317 GCF_043250625.1 Sebastes fasciatus | reverse complement strand
GGTGGAGACTTTTACTGGGAAAGTGGCTGCATGTCCGCGACACTACACGCAGGTTCGTGGCTGCTAAGTTAACGCTCCCGGACGCTGAACTGGAGACTCAGTTGTCTGTTGTGATCACACACTGCAGCTGCATGTGAGGAAACGGTTAATAATCGGTTAACGAGGGGCGGTTATCGGTTCAAAATGAGCATCCCTACTGTGGACTGATTTCTATTTAGAGGACTCGGGACGTTTTTTGCTTCGTAACATTAGCCGATGAAGTAATTTGCAAATGGCGAGCTATAGTTAGTATCATGGAGATTGGATATTAACGATGATAAATGATTGTAATGTCACGTCACTGTTTTGGCCGATGCCCGGGATGATCGATCGCGTCTACGGAGTGCGAGTACGAGCAACAGGATGCCGACTGCTGTTCACTTAACGGCCTTAACGGTGTCATTAATAACAAGGACTTTCTAAAAGTTACATATAGTACCTTTAAGGTATGATGTCTTTCTAAAAACATACACTGTTAAATGTTTTGTTTTGTACCCCAGTGACAATATTCTAACGCCACTCTACGTAGTATACTGTTGTTATTGCCATGCACTGTCCAAATTGTAATATTAAAGCTGCACTATTCAGTATTTTGTATTTTAAAGGAACAATGTGCAGCATTCGGGGGATCTATTGGCAGAAGTGGAATATAATATTAATAAGTATGTTTTCGTTAGTGTACAATCACCTGAAAATAGGAATCATTGTGTTTTCGTTAGCCTAGAATGAGCCGTTTCTATCTACATAGAGAATGAGTCCTCCTCGTTTTCACGTTTTCACGTGCTGGCTAGACGACCGGGTCAGAGCATCTCCAGGACTGCAGCTCTTGTGGGATGTTCCCGGTCTGCAGTGGTCCAAGGAAAGAGAACCGGTGAACCGGCGACAGGGTCAGATCCGAGGCTCGTTGATGCACGTGGGGAGTGAAGGCTGGCCCGCGTTGTCTGATCCAATAGAAGAGCTACTGGAACTCAAACTGCTGAAAGAGTTAATGCTGGTTCTGATAGAAAGGAGTCAGAACACACAGTGAGGAGCAGTTTGTTGCGTAGACCGGTCAGGGTGTTATGGCTGATCGGTGTATGGACACTTGATTTTGTCTTATTTGACAGTAAAGAGAATTTCCACTGGTAATTGATTGAGTTCATCGCTGATCACTGGTGCGTTCGTCTAATCGCCCAACCCTCATTCCTCTCCCCGTATACCTGCTCAGCCTGTCCAAGGCAAGCGCCCAAAAACATGTTTTCACTAAACCCCAGGAACACTTGATACCTGACCATGAATAGGAGCGTCAAAGGAGCGCCCTCAGGGCTGAATCCAGAGTTGGGACGCCAGCCTAATAGCTTACATCATTTCCTGCCGGGGTGGGACCTGGCAGCGGCGGCTGTGGCGGCCACGCCAAGCACTTTGTTTGAGTTGGACGTAGCGGTGGCAAGAGCCTGTGTCACAGCGGGGTGTGTTCATGTGCTGTGGTGGGCGTTAACGCGCTGTGAGAGGTTCCTCTGACTCGGCAGCTCTCGGTGGAAGCACAAACGCCTCTGAGGAGCGTTCAGCTGTGATCTCATGCTGCTGTTTGATGTGTGTGTGTGTGTGTGGTCATAGTGGTGGTTTTGATCACTCTTGATGAGGTTGTAGAAGAGAAACATCATCGTAAAACCCAGTGATGTAAAAACAACCTGTTTGAACTACATCAACGGTTCCAATGGTGATCCATCGAAAGTCCAGTTAGGCTAAATACGTGTTTACAGGACAGTCCAACGGGGACGCCATGAAGGGACGGCAAGTGTGTCCAACATTTATGTGGCTAGCAGGCTAACTTTAGCATAGTTTCAAATTACACAAAAGATCAATCCTTCCTTTAACGAGAGGTTGATCCCATCCTAACGCTCTAATCCGGTCAGGCTGAACCCGTGAGTTGAACGAGTTGTACAAGACCGTATCTAGCGGAGAGGAGGTAATCATCGTCTTTTGAAATTGAAATCAACGTGGACCAAATTGTGGCCTGACTGTGGAATTAGGGTCCAGCCAGCATACATTAAGAGTGAGAGATACAGTGTGTTCCAATCCGCGTACTTCTGTACTTACACTTACTACTTCGAGTGCATAAGTGCGTTCACACTGGGAAGTACGGCAAAATGCAGTGCACTCAAAGTACCCGGATGTTGTACTCAAAACGGTCAGATCGTTGAGTGTGGAACGCTGGACACTTTCCATACTCAACTGTCGCCATCTTGGCTACGTAGCGGAAGGGGCGGAGCCACGACCACTATTCAAACAGACGTAGATAACAGAATAAAACAATACGTAAACATACCGGTGCATTTTCAGCCAACAGGAGGACACATCGTAGGCGACGACGTTGGAAACGTAATTTCCACTCTGCTTTCATTTTTTTCAGAAGATATTTTGGCGGGTAGCGAGCCGCGGTCAAAAGTTGCGATCGTCATTTCCGGTTTGTGCGCCGCAGAGTATTCGATTTGAGACGATCCTACCCCGCTGAAATTGACGCACTGCTCAAGTGAGTACAGAGTGCACAAAGTGCACTACATTGAAGTGTACTTCTGGAAGAATTGTCCGTAGTCGCTGACGCTGGAATAGCAACTTATCCTGCAGAATATTCCTCCGTTAATCAGGCTGAATGGACGTGCACGCACATCTGTATCAGTCTTCTAAAAGCCTGAAAACAGAGCCATGAGGAGGAGCAGAAGTCTCTCAGAATACTTGAATTACAATATGCTGCCTCCCCCAGCTTTAAAGCATAGGATGCCCACATTACAAACTAAATGTAGCGTTGCTTAATATAGCCTTATGAAGCCCATTCTAAAGTTATTTATAGATTTGTATTTTGCTTCTTTGTTCAGAGTTCTCATGACTTAATGCCACTCATAAATAGTTCAGTTGAATGAGGGATTATGTCCATGCTGTCTGTTGATGACGTCCCTCTGAGCCTATCGCTCCGTCATCACCACCGGTTTTCCATTGTTGTCTCCGAAGCTCAGCAGAGTCGGGGGGGGTCACGACGTGACGATCGGCTCGGTAAACTCACAATTCCTGTTTCCATGAAACCAAAAAGGGCCTTTTGTTAAGACTCACACACCCTCGCACTTTAAAATTAAACACACAGTTGTGACGTTTGACACCGGGGGGGGACGAGACAGAGAGGAAAGTAAACTGGCTCAAATCTATCGACACAGTTCCTCAAATAGGCTTCAAACATCCGTTACACACTTGTGACCGAACCTCGCATGCTTTCTAATGCCTTCACTAATGTGACCCTGCGTGCCCTCAGATTGTTGATTTATGGAATAACTGCTCAAATTTGTTTTGTATCCGTTCGATGGTTTCGTCCTCAATAAACTGCCAGGGCTCATAGTTTTGACTTCCAGTCGGTGATCACTGAGCCGTATGGTTTGTGTTTGTCTTGGCTATATATTCCTGACAGCAGAGAGATATTCTCCTTGTTCATAATTCCTCTTTTTGGGGTTTTGCATTGGTTCGGTATCTGACGGATTCTGTGTGGTTTGAAAAGCTTTAAAGGTCCCGTATTGTAAAAAGTGTGATTTTCATGTCTTTTATATTATAAAGCAGGTTTAAGTGCTTTAATAAATACTGTTAAACTATCAAAGCGCTCAATATACAGAGAAATACACACATCCCGTATTCAGAAATTGTGCGTTTGAAACAAGCCGTTAGGATTTCTGTCCATTTGTGATGTCACAAATGTACAATATTTAGATCATTACACGGTTTTAAACGTAAACATTCTAAATGTGTCCCAGTTTATTTCCTGTTGCAGTGTATGTTAATAACATCAGCTGACAGGAAGTAAACATGGACCCAAGCTGTTGCCTAGTAACGCAATTCTGTTTCAATTCCGTTGAAATGCACTAAAACGGAGCGTTTCAGACAGGAGGGTGAATACAGGTATATTCAGGCAGACAGTATGAGGAAAATAATGTGTTTTTTTAACATTAAAGCATGTAAACATGTTCTAGTAGAAACCCAGAATACAAACATGAACCTGAAAATGAGCACGATACGGGACCTTTAATAATTAATGAACGTGTTCTGGATGCAAACCCACATGTAGGTGTTGTTCTTAAGATGTTAGAGGCCTTTGAAACACATCTCTCTCTCTTTCTCTGTGGACTGATTGGTGTCTTCTCCGTCCAGTGATCTGTGTATTGCAAACTGCCGTGATGGGAATGACAGATTTTCACACAGACACGCAGGACATCCTGTTGTTATTGATTCCTTTCAGAGGAGCTCAGAAATGTTCCACACATGCTCGGCCATCGATTGTTAGAAGACAGACAGAGTCGGCGGCGCTGCTATACTCGTGGGACGGTTTCACTGTTAACTGAAAGAAAGCTGCTCAACTTTGACGGGAAACCGCCACTCCTGCGGAGAAAGAGGCTTAGAGAGAGTGAGGAAAGCGCTGCGTTGACCTTATGTATTCACGCCGCCGCAGGGTGCTGCGCTGCACTGGGTGGGTTTTATTTCATCAGGTTTCGGATGAATCTCCCCCCAAGCTGGAAAAAGCCAATAAGAAGAGAGCCAAATAAATAATTTGTGGGTCTCAAAGGAGACTTTGGTTCTGAGATAAGATACATAACCGACACATTACAAAATGATCAGTGGCCTAAAATCAATACTAAAACTATTCTTTGGTACCAAATGTGTCTGAATTTTGGAGAAATGTGTGTGAAATATTGCACAAGACGTTCACCTGTAGGATATTTAATACTGCAGCCGCACAAATCAGCATCTTGGATTCAAATATTTCATCGAATACGAACCATGATTCAGCTTTAAAGCAGCAATATATATTTTTTTTGGCCACTTGGGAGCAGCAGAACGAGCTATAGAGCAAAGACTGTATATAAAGATGGACAACACGTCTCCACTTCCTTCCTCCCGCTGCACAGAACTCATTAAATACTCCATCTTTGGGAGAAGTTTTAAAGCTAGAGCGAAGATACTGGTATCATATGAAACTAGAAAACCTGATGAATCCATCGGTACCAACCGTGTCAGCTGGTCATGAAGGAGGTTAAATAACGCTCCAAACTTACACTAAATTTTGGCGAGGGAAAAACTGTCATGGCCATTTTCAAAGGGGTCCCTTGACCTCTGACCTCCAGTTATGTGCTTGTGTGAGGGCTTTTTGTCCAAAAAAATGTCCAAACAGTTTCCGAAAAAAAGTCAGAACAAATATCAGAAAAAAAGTCAGAAAAATGTCCCAAAGAAATTCTGAAAAAATTCCAAAAAAGTCAGAGAATTGTCCGAATAATGTTCCAAAAAAATTCTGAAAAATATCAGAAACATTTCTGAAAAAAGTCTGAAAATTGTCCAAAAAATTTCAGGAAAATGTCCGAAAGAAGTCCTGAAGGAGGTTAAATAACACTCCAAACCTACGCTAAATTTTGGCGAGGAAAAACTGTCAAGGTCAAAGGTCACTGTGCCATAACTCAAGAATCAAAATGTTAACTATGACAATTTCACACAAACTAATCTAACAGGATAAAATGATGAAGTCATGACATTTTGGACAGAAATGGATGTAAAATCCGGTTGTTTTAGGCATTCACTGTTCACATGAAGAGGTAATACCAAGAAACTACAAACTGGGGGGCACACCGACCGTCATCTTCTGTAAGTAATACACCTACTATGGATGAGTACCTCGTACAACCTCACTTCAAAACACCCGAACTATCCCTTTAAGTCCAACGACAGCTGACCAAAACCTCTCTGTTTCTTTCTTCTTTACAAGGTTGAGTTGGAAAATTAGCCGATTTAAACATCAAGAATTTTTGTCCTCGTTGAATACAAATAAGAACACACTGACAGATCAGAGTCTCCATGTATATCTCCATATATTGAACGCTGGCCCGCTGCCAGCTGTTTGTTGAAAGAGGAACTCTTCGTTGGCACACAGACTGTTTACACTCTCGCCAGCAGACCTTGACGTGAATCTTTCCCTCGCGATGAGTCGATTCGCCTACACTTTCTAACAAAACACTCACATGTGCCCCGCGGCACACAATCAGATGTCAGGAGGGGGATATTTGGCTTCAGATGAAGAGATTTTGGTGATGTGTCGGGCAGGCGAGCGATTCCAGGAACGTTAACGGCTCTTACTGTAACACGCTGCTCATGTTGGGAAGCTGTCGTGGCACCGAGCCAGGAGGGAAGCAGAGGGGAAGTTGAAGATTTACAATTTGGCTTGCGGTTAGTGCTTTTGCTGACTAACTCTGAGTGTATGTGTGTGTGTCTGTGTGTGTGTGTGTGTGTGTGTGTGTGTGTGTGTGTGCAGCCTGAATGCATTCATCACACGGCTGCTGTCGGCCCAGCAGCGAGGCCAGAGCGTTTGAGTTACGTGACGCGGTGCTTTTGGCACCACATCGCCAGTAAAGGCTGCTCTTTGTAAACTAAGTGTGTGTGTGTGTGTGTGTGTGTGTGTGTGTGTGTGAGTGTTTTCTGAGTCACTCTGCTTTGTGGGCTTCAGGAGAAGCGTGTCAGACGCACACAAAAAAACAACTGCAGTGTAATCCAGAGAGGTCTCCGGGGGTTTAACAGGCTGTGCTGTTATTGGCAAAGAAATGACTAAATGTCTCGCTTTACTGTAAGTGGGTGATGAGTCGAGATTATGTCATGACCTGTTTCTCTCTGTCTCGCACACATACGTTTACTTTTTGGGGACATTACATTGACTTGCATTCATTTCCTGGAGACTTACCCTAACCCTTATCATTGTTGTAGGTCTATGGTACGACGGTACGACGGAGTATTAGGGCCACATTGAGGAAAAACAATCAATCTGAGATTTAGAGAATAAAGTCATAATATTATAAAATAGTAATTTTACGTATTCATTTCTTTATTCTCGTAATATTACGAAAAAAAATTCTCGTAAAGTTATGACTTTATTCTCGTAATGTTCTGACTTTTTTTCTCGTAAGGTTATGACTTTATTCTCGTAAAGTCATGACTTTATTCTCGTAAAGTCATGACTTTATTCTCGTAAAGTCATGACTTTATTCTCGTAAAGTCATGACTTTATCCTCGTAAGGTTATGACTTTATTCTCGTAAAGTTACGACTTTATTTTCGTAAAGTTACGACTTTATTTTCGTAAAGTTACGACTTTATTCTCGGAATATTACGACTTTTTTTCTCGTAAAGTTACGACTTTATTCTCGGAATATTACGACTTTTTTTCTCGTAAAGTTACGACTTTATTCTCGGAATATTACAACTTTTTTTCTCGTAAAGTTATGACTTTATTCTCGTAATATTACAAAAACAATTTCTCGTAATATTCTGACTTTATTGTGTAAATCTCAGATGTGTTTTCCCTCAATGTGGCCCTAATACTCCGTAGTACATTGTGTCTTTGGCCCTCACTGCATTAGACTTATATACTATATACTTAGACTATAAACTGTGTTACCTTCATCACAATGATCACATGTTTTGCGGCTCCAGACAGATTTCTTTTTTCTCTTTGCCTAAATGTCTCTTTTGATATTAAAGGTTACCGACCCCTGCCCTAACCCTAACCCTAACCACTACCTGCCTAACCTTATCCACTGACCCAAAAATTAGCTATTTCCAAATTGAGGACACGGCTTTCTACCCTTTAAACTTCCTTTTTCTGTTTAACGCCCATCCCCATCCTCCTCTCTATTCGTTTTCATCAGCTCAGATCCTAGCATACATCAGACCGGCACATATGGGTACTTTGCAAAAGTCCCCAATTGCACAAGCTGTCCCCGATTAACTGATTTTTAGTCTGGGATGTGTCCCCGAAAGTAGCCTAAGTTAGGAAAACACACACACACACGCACACAGTCTAGCTCAATCACTCTCTATTTTAAGAGGCTGAAAGCAGCATCCTCTAAACTCTGATATCAGCCTGTGTTCCCGGCTTGGATGACTCAGACTGTTGTCATGACGACATACCCATCCACCCCCAAGCCCTCTCCTCCAGTGTCACCCCACATCATCACACCACCCCATCCATCCACCCATCCATCCTTCCATCCATCCTTCCATCCATCCTTCCATCCATCCATCCATCCATCCATTCATCTCATATGAGTTTTAACATCCCTCATTCACTCTGCATCCTCTCTCCTCTCCTCTCCTCTCCTCTCCTCTCCTCTCCTCTCCTCTCCTCTCCTTAAGGCTTGTTTTCCAGTTAACTTCAGATCAGCGAGCGACAACATGCTGCTATTTTTATCCCCCGCCTCGAATTGGCCTATTAAGATAGTTTATCTGTGTCCAGGGAGGAAGGCCTCTCAGCCAGGCGGGCCGGCCCGGTTGGCCGGCCCGCCGCCACCGCGCTGCGTTGGGAGTGGACTCGGGTTGTGATCTGTTCCCGGAACTGAGCCCAAAACAAAGCCAGATGTTTGAAATTCTCCAGAAAGGAAAAAAAGGTTTTTGTTTTGTCCACTTCTCCTTTTTCCAGGATGGAAATTCGGATGAGGAGAAATACGTCAGCGTTGTTTGTGTTTCAGATACGCAGGAACTCTCGAGGCTTATCCTGTGATGTGGGCTTTTGTTTTTTCCAAAAGGAATATTGATGGCGGTGGCGTGTGGGCGCTGTGTACTCCAGGGCTCAAAGGATAATATCAATGTTTGTTTGGACTCTTTTAATTTGTGCCAATCATTTAGGTTGTCTGTCTTTTATCCATTCTTCCTGTAGTCGGGCCTGGAAATGTTCGTCAGTCAGTGAATTTGGTTCATTCAACACTTAAGTCCAAAGCACTGCTACAGGCCAGATTGCGATGAACTTTGGTTTGAACTTTGGAGTGTGATTCCTGTTGACTTCTGGATGTTATATCTGATCCCAACATCAAGTCAAAGCTTTCCCAAACCCCATTTGTGACCGCGTACTCATTGTTCTCTACACAAACCTTACGGTGTACGAGTTAAAACCTTATTCCTTCACCTGTTATCCAGCACTGGGTTGCATCTCCAAAAGGTAATTTCCTGATCCGACAGATGTCTGGCCGGAAGTATTTGGTGAATACAAACATTTCAGTATTTTCACAGACTGCAGCAGCTCTACTCGGCTTTTCTTCAATATAATGTTTGGATTTTGTCAACACCATTGACATTACAACCAGGGCTGTCAAAGTTAATGCGATAATAACGCTCCAAGATTACACTAAATTTTGGCGAGGAAAAACTGTCAATGTGTGAGGGGTTTTGTCCAATAAAAAGTCAGAAAAAAGTCAGACAAATGTCCGAATTGTTTTTAAAAAAAATAAGAAAAAAAGTCAGAAAAATGTTTAAAAATGTCCAAAAAATATCTGTAAAAAATTCTGAAAAAATGAAAGAAGTAAAAAAAAAAAAAAGCCAGAAATATATCAGAAAAAAATGTCTAAAAAAAGTAAAAAACAAGGTCCAAAAAATGACCCCAAAAAGTCTGAAAAATACTAGCTTGTCATGAAGGAGGTTAAATAACGCTCCAAACTTAAACTAACTTTTGGCGAGAAAAAACTGTCATGTCCATGTTCAAAGGGGTCCCTTGACCTCTGACCTCCAGATCAGTGAATGTAAATGGGTTCTATGGGTACCCACGAGTCTCCCCTTTACAGACATGCCCACTTTATGATAATCACATGCAGTTTGGGGCAAGTCATAGTCAAGTCAGCACACTGACACACTGACAGCTGTTGTTGCCTGTTGGGCTGCAGTTTGCCATGTTATGATCTGAGCATATGGTTTTATGCTAAATGCAGTACCTGTGAGGGTTTCTGGATCAATATCTGTCATTGATTTGTGTTGTTAATTGATTTACAATAATAAATATATACATACATTTGCATATTTGTCCACTACAATGTTGATAAGAGTATTATTGTGGGGTGCAATTTGTTTGTTCAGTCCAACCTTTCTGTAATTGTGTGGATGATGAACCTTTTCTCCAGTCGTGTCCTCTGGATGGAAACACTTCCTATAGAACGGCAGCCGAGACGGAGCCAGAATGTAACGTAGCTGCATCCAGTGGACATGTGGGGCGTTTGGGGCGTAAGAGCTTCCACACTGTGAGACCTCGTTTGTTCTGGTCAGAGCAGAATACGTTTCATGCTTCTTTAATTGTGCCTGAGTTAAATGTTTTCATATCACTGTTACTTTATGCTCTCCCAGCTGTCTCCTCCAGGAAATACTGCTTAACAAACACGCCGTCTTACAAGCTGAATCGTCTTTGTTTTCCACGACAGCAGTTAATTATAAGCTACGGTAGGTCGCCGTGAAACGTGGCGTGAAATGCAGAGTGGACAAAAGCCACGGTGAAACACACTGTTATCCTGCAGTATCTCTGTCAGCTGTGTTGAGTGTGTAAAGTATCGTTATGCTCCTTTAGTGGAGATTGATGCTCTCCGCCGTCGCCGCCATCAGCAACGCTCGCATTAGCATAACTCTGCACGCCGGGGCTCATGCCTGCCTCCCTCTGGGCTTTTTAACTCTGCACGACCTCCGCCTGAACCGCACCGCTGACGCACATTAATGCACACAGGCGAGACCCGAGGCTGTACACACACTACTGCAGCGTGAGCCGCTTTATGGTAATGTCACTGATGAGAGGAACAGCGGTGGGCCGTCTCTCTGCCTGACGTTCATCCATAAATCCAGACGTTGGTTAACAGTAATAAAGAGGAACCTATACAGCCGATAACAGAGATAGAGTGGACCCAGAGGCGAGCCGTGACGTCTGCTGGAAGGCTTAGGATTGTTTGTCACCATTTATATTTAGTCCTGAAGGTTTGATGCATTTTGGTTTTGATGCTTTAATACAGACTAGACTGAAGAGGCCGAGACAACGAGGGGTCAAAACTTTGAACCCAAACATGATGCCTTAGATGGCACCGGTCTGATTGTGCTAAGACTTACAAGGGTGATGCATCCCATTTGGGCCTAATGGGAGCTCTATAACTCTATAACTCTATAACTCTATAACTCTATAACTTTATAATTCTATAACTCTATAACTCTATAACTTTATAACTCTATAACTCTATAACTCTATAACTGTATAACTTTATAACTCTATAACTCTATAACTCTATAACTCTATAACTTTATAATTCTATAACTCTATAACTCTATAACTTTATAACTCTATAACTCTATAACTCTATAACTCTATAACTCTATAACTTTATAATTCTATAACTCTATAACTCTATAACTTATATATTTTAAAGGTCCCATATCGTGTTCATTTTCAGGTTCATACTTGTATTTTGGGTTTCTACTAGAACATGTTTACATGCTGTAATCAGTGATGCACCGATACCAGTATCGGGTATCGGGTCCGATACTGTGCTCATGTACTCGTACTCGCAAAACGGCTCTGATACAACGGCACCGATACCACTTGACGGTGGTGCGCCCAACCCCGCTGGGCCGGGATCCGGTGCACCGGTCCTCACAAGGTTTTGTTTGCACCCTCTGACTCCCGCGTGCGTTAGACTCCTTGGTCCGTGTTTCAAGACGGGTCGGGGGGGTTGCCGACATCGCTGCAGACCCCTGGCGCCTTTTACGTGGGCCGAGCCCTGACCTGGCGGCACGACGCGGTCGGGGCGCACTGAGGACAGTACGGCCCGGTCGACTGTCGCACCGGGAGCAGGGGGCCCCGTCCCTCCCCGGCGGGGAGAGAGGGCGCAGTGAGCACTTTGTCCACGGTGCCGCGAGGCCCGGACAGGGAGCGCTGTAAAGCTGCGGCCGTGAGCCACCTTCGCCCCGAGCCTTTCCATGCCGACCTAGAGCCGGTGGCGGTGCACCGCCTCGTATGCGGGACTCCCCAGCCTGCCGTGTGTCGCTCACACCCTCCAGCTGGCTGTTAACGAGGGTCTTTAGGCACAGAGAAGTACTCGTATCGGTATCGGAGAGTATCCAAATGTAAGTACTTGTACTCGGTCTGATTAAGAGTGGCATCGGTGCATCCCTATCTGTTGTCATCGACTGGCCCGTAGGAGGCCTGCATCATTCCTGGGGGATGTTATCATGTAGTGACAGAACAGAACAGGCATTTTGGGTAATAACAATTTGAGTTTGTGCACACACGCACATGTTGAGCGAGCACCCGTTCTCCCCCACATTGCAGACACCTGCTTGCTGTGGCTACTTTCCCAATGATGAATGGTTTGGTCCGTGCCAACTTTCACTCTCCGACCCCCAGAACTGATCCCAGACCGCAGTGTGTTAGTCTTGCTTTAGGGAACGGGGGGGGGGGGTTAGTGTTTCTTTAGGGAACGGGGGGATGTTATTGGTTTAATCGATAACGACAGTTCAGCCGTGACTGCTCTGTGATTCACCGTTCAGAGCGTCTTCATCACTTGTGTCAGTGTCTCTACTTTTCCTGGAACAGCTCCGTATGAACAATGAGATGGCTCACGGAGGGGGGGAGGTTTCTTGACGGGAAGGGAGGATCAGTATCAGTGTCGGTGGCCCTGAGGTGCCGGATCTGGCTGCTGGAGGAGCGGTCCGCTGGGATTAATGGTTTTTAATACTGCACGTCTGTCCTCGCTCTCACAGGAACAAGTGAATGGTTTCATTCCGCTGCGCCGCCTCCTTCAGGAAATGAGTGTCAAGGTGATAAGATGATCGGTACTCGAGGCGTTAGGGCCTGAACTCTGGGTCCAGGGTCCAGTTAGTTTATGAGGAATAATTTAATGATTCACTATAAATCAAAGCCCAAAATAATGACATAATGAGATTACAGGTCTCTGTGATCTCCCACAAATCTAATTATCAATACCACTGAAAAGCCACGACGCAACTCGGCCGTGACGGTTCATTTATTACGTGACAGATTGTCAAATGTTGGTGATATTTTTACAGTACAAGTGGACACCAATGCCCACGTGTGTCACCTAATCTTTTCCAAAACTGTGAAAATAATCGGCGAGGTGATGAGGCTTCAACAACCGAACTGATCATCTTGTTCTCCGGAGGAACTCGTCACGATGCTCGGACAACCAAACATCCAGTTCTCTATCAGTGACTCACACACACACACACACACACACACACACACACACACTTGTATGCAGATGATAGATCTCTCCATTTCCCACCTGAAGGTGTGTGTGATGATGTGACAGGTGGTTCAGACAGCGGCGCCGCAGTGTGACTAATGGTTGTTGCTAAACGGCGTGAACATCCTGTGCATCTATTCGATTAATGCTGCAGCTCCCCCCCCCCACCTCCTACACCCACCTTCACATCCCTCCATCCAGTTATCCGTCCACTTATCTGTTCCTTCCTCGAAGTCAGAAAAAAAGCAAGCTATTTTCTTTGAAGCACCCCCCCCTAACGTATCTAAGAGACGTCATCGACCCCAAAAGAAATTACAAATCCTCGAATAGAATCTTCAATTTTTTTCGTCAACTTAAATAAAGTGATGAATGCAGATACATAATGTGATATTTTTTTTGTACCAACTTAAAGGTCCCATATTATAAAAAAAGTGAGATTTTCATGTTTTTTTATCATTATAAAGCAGGCTTAAGTCCTATATAAATACTGTGAAAGTATCGAAAGGCTCAATCCAGAGGGAAATACACACAGCCCGTATTCAGAAACTCTGCATTTGAAACAAGCTGTCAGGATTTCTGTCCATTTGTGATGTCACAAATACACAATATTTAGACCCTTTACACAGATTTAAACTCAAACATACTAAATGTGTCCCAGTTTATTTCCTGGTTGCAGTGTATGTGAATGACATCAACTGATAGGAAGTACACATGGACCCAAGCTGTTGCCTAGTAACGCAATTATGTTGCAATTCTGTCGCAATTCTGTTGAAATGCGCTAAAACGGAGTGTTTCAGACAGAGAGTGAATACAGGCATATTCAGGCCGACAGTACGAGGAAAATAAAGTGTTTTTTTTAACATTGCAGAATGTAAACATGTTCTAGTAGAAACACAAAATACATGTATGATCCTGAAAATGAGCACGATATGGGACCTTTAACTAATTTACTATATTAGTGTCGGAGCTAAAATGGAATTTTTATCTTATTGTGGTTAAATAAATGTAATTTATGGTGTTGTTAGATCGCTGCTAGACCGCTCCATTAATATGGGTGAGCGCCTGTTTTGACCACAGTGAAAATGTTGTTTTTGAAAGGCTAAACGCCAACAAATACGGATTGAAGCTGGATATTTCCTGAGATTGTGTTACTAAGTAGCAAAGAAACATTTCTGTTTTTAGGGCTGTCAATCGATTAATATATTTAATCGCTATTAATCGCATGATTGTCCATAGTTAATCATGATTAATCGCACATTTTGTATCCAATCATAACATGGCAAACAGGCAACAACAGCTGTCAGTGTGTCAGTGTGCTGACTTGACTATGACTTGCCCCAAACTGCATGTGATGATCATAAAGTGGGCATGTCCGTAAAGGGGAGACTCATGGGTACCCATAGAACCCATTCACTGATCTGGAGGTCAGAGGTCAAGAGACCCCCTTGGAGCGTTATTTAACCTCCTTCATGACTAGCTAGTCTGACCTGGTTGGTACCGATGGATTCATCAGGTTTTGTAGTTTCATATGATGAGTCCGCTATAACCTGCAAAAGATTGATTGCGTTAACGCATTACAGAAATTAGTGGCGTTAAAACAAGTTTGCGTTATTATTGCGTTTACTTTGACAGCCCTAATCTTTTTCAATAGTTACAGACGTTTGGATATAAGTTATCCAGTAAGTGTGTCATTATGATTTTAGTTATTCATCCTGGCGCTCCGCCTGTGATCGTTGTGAATCACTGGGTTTACGGGATAACACGATGACGTATTTGACCCCCCCAAAAGAATTGCTTTGTTATGAAAGGAGCCCAGTTATCAGCGCGGTGGAGTATCGCACCATGACTCAGCAGTATTCCACCATGACTCAGCAAAACTGGAACCGAGAGAGAACAAAATAAATCTTATATAAAAATTGCCGTCGTCATCGTTTAACGTCATTTCAACCTTTCTCTCCTTCCAGGCGGTGTGGACGGACAGACGGACGGGTGGACGGACAGGGAGGAGGATGACATCACTGTCACCCGTGGGAGCCGGGGGCCTGCCATTCATGCCACAGCGGTGTGTATGTGTGTGAGTGTGTGTGTGTGAGTGTGTGTGCATCTGTCTCTGTGTGTCACTTCCTGGGAGAGAATAGAACAGGAAGCCGGAGTAAGAGCCGACAACAAGCACTCGCCTCACCTCCACAAGGAAGCCTTTCTCCCCAGAGAGCAAAAAAGGAAGTGTGTCTGTTTGTGTGTGTGTGTGTGTGTGTGTGTGTGTGTGTGTGTGTGTGTGTGTGTGTGTGTGTGTGTGTCTCACTCACTCCTGCATTCATACTGCAGGGCGCTGGTGTTGGTTCTGCTGTTTCCATTTTCTATTAGTTCACGTCTGACTCTTCTAAAAACCTTTGGACACATTGTGATCCCTGTTTCCTGTTAGACACCAGAGGTCAGCATCCTGCGTCTCTTCAGCTCCTCTCCAGCGGCGCCCTGGGGATGTTTAAACATGAAAATGAATAACTGTTCTTTTGTTTACATTTTCATTTTTATTTTCATTTATCATTGTTGTAGGTCTATGGTACGACGGTACGATGGAGTATTAAGGCCACATTGAGGAAAAAATAAATCTGAGATTACGAGAATAAAGTCACAATATTATAAAGTAGTAATTTAACGTGTTAGTGTTTTTTTTCTTGTAAAGTTATGACTTTATTCTCGTAATATTACGACTTTTTTTCTCGTAATATTCGGACTTTATTGTGTAAATCTCAGATGTCCCTCAATGTGGCCCTAATACTCCGTAGTACATTGTCTCTTTGTCCCTCACTGCATTAGACTTATATACTATATACTTAGACTATAAACGTTGTTACCTTCATCACAATGATCACATGTTTTGCGGCTCGAGACAGATTTTTGGGGGTTTCTTTTGCCTAAAATGTCTCTTTTGATAGTAAAGGTTGCTGACCCCTGACCTTTGACCCCTGGTCTAAACTGAGAGAGGATCTACAGGTCAGTCACATCACCATAGTAACTATTTGTCAGGGTAACATGGGAGCTTCTAGAGGTCATGTCGCCCTCTTGTGCCAGTAAGCAGAATTACAGGACTCGGAGGGCAGTGTGTTAAACCACTATATGACAGCGTGACACAATATTGTGTCACGGATCTCAGTGTGAGGTCCTGTCTGTGTGACCAGGTTAGCTGTGGGATGCTGTCCAGCTTCCCTCTCCTTCCTCCGCCTCCACCCTCCTCCGCCTCCGTGTCATTAAAACACAGAGCTGGGCGTTGGCGGCCGTCGCTCCCTCTAACTGACACATGGGGTCATCTTACACCACATCTCTCACACACCTGTAAGAGCCACTGGGACACACAATGCAGCATTTACTGCCGTAGCCCTGTTGTCATGACGACCTGGCCGGTTACATAAGTGCTGGGCGCCGGTTCCCACAAAACGCTGGTTGGTGTACGGAGGTCTTTGTGCTGTGACACGAGACACCACACACACACACACACACACACACCCTGTCACTGTTTGTACATTCCTCCAGCTGGATGTGCTCGTCCTCTGCTCGTATGTCACAGAGGAAACAGACGTGTTTAACAACCCATTTAATCCGGCGACGGAGGTTAAAATACACGTTGTCTTCAAGCGAGTGAGGAGAATTCGCCAGCTGGGTGGTACAGTTTACCCTCAGAGCAAATAGACTCAACATGTTCCTGATTCTACTGGATGAATCAGACTTATTTTACTTTCATTTTGTCGCTGTCAACAAGTACTGATTTTCTTAAGAACAGACACTGTGCGATTTTATTAAAGGTCCCATATCATGCTCATTTTCAGGTTCATACGTGTATTTTATGTTTCAACTAGAACATGTTTACATGCTGTAATGTTAAAAAAAACACATTATTTTCCTCATCCTGTCTGCCTGAATATACCTGTATTCATCCCTCTGTCTGAAACGCTCCGTTTTAGTGCATTTCAATGGAATTGTAATGGAATTGTAATGGAATTGTAATGGAATTGCGTTGCTAGGCAACAGTTTGGGTCCATTTTTACTTCCTGTCAGCTGATGTTATTTACATCCATTGCAACCGGAAATAAACTGGGACGTATTTAGAATGTTTAAAACCGTGTAATGGTCTAAATATTGTATATTTGTGACATCACAAATGGACAGAAATCCTAACGGCTTGTTTCAAACACGCAATTTCTGAGTACGGGCTGTGTGTATTTCTCCGTATATTGAGCGTTTTGATAGTTTAACAGAATTTATAAAGCAGTAAAACCTGCTTTATAATATAAAAGACAGGAAAATCTCACTTTTTACAATATGGGACCTTTAAACTATCAAAACGCTCAATATACGGAGAAATACACACAACCTGTATTCAGAAATTGTGCGTTTGAAACAAGCCGATTTCTGTCCATTTGTGATGTCACAAATATACAATATATATAGATCATTACACGGTTTTAAAACATTCTAAATGTGTCTCAGTTTATTTCCTGTTGCAGTGTATGTAAATAACATCAGCTGACAGGAAGTAAACATGGACCCCAACTGTTGCCTAGCAACGCAGTTCCGTTGCAATGCCATTGAAATGCACTAAAACGGAGCGTTTCAGACAGAGGGTGAATACAGGTATATTCAGGCAGACAGTATAAAGAAAATAAAGTTGTTGTTTTTTAACTTTACAGCATGTAAACATGTTCTAGTAGAAACATAAAATACAAGTATGAACCTGAAAATGAGCACGATATGGGACCTTTAAGATTTTTTCACAGTGAAGCGATCTCACCATTTTGCTAGATTTAAAGGGTTTTAAAGGCCCGTTTCCTCATATACTGTATATATATATATATATATATATATATATATGAGAGAACAGGAGCGTATAGAGGTAAGGGAAAGGTGTGTCATAAGTGGGTGTCATGTTGTCCATCCATACCTGCAGGACAGGTACAGTCGGTTGCATTCAGTGTCTCATATTTAGCTAGCTAAGTTATTGTTGCAGTTAAAGGAATACTAATGCATGTATACATTCACTCACAAGGGTTGTCATGTAATTCATCTGTCATCTTCCCTGCAGGATCAATGGCTGTGAGTATATACTGTATATATATAGACCTTCTTCAGTATGTAGCCGACAACACCCACCATGCATTCCTCCTATAATACAGACGTTAACTGTCGTGTGCCGTCAGCCTTGTTTAGTTGTGATGTACGTTCTGTTCTGAATCCCTCTCTGCTCTGCTGCTGGAGGCACATTTTCACGTGCCAGCTGTCCATGTCGCCGCGCTGCCATGACAACCACATTCATGTTTTAAAGACCGACTTCCTTCGAAATAAGAAGCGCTGTCACGTTTCTCCTCCTCTGATCCGCTGACAAGAGGACGGCGCTGCAGGGAGGATGTCAGTCCAACAGAGTACGAGGGAACTAACTTGACTTGCAGTGATGTTGTGTGGTGAAGCTTTTCATGGTGTCCTTGTGGTTATGTTCGCATTACTCTCATTATTGTGTTGTGCTTTTGACAAAGAATAGGCCTTAAAGGTCCCATAATATGCTCATTTTCAAGTTCATACTTGTATTTAGTGTTTCTAATAGAACATGTTTACATGCAGTAATGTTCAAAAAACACATTATTTTCCTCATCCTGTTTGCCTGAATATCCCTGTATTCACCCTCTGTCTGAAACGCTCCGTTTTAGTGCATTTCAACGGAATTGCAACAGAATTGCATCACTAGGCAACAGCTTGGGTCAATGTTTACTTCCTGTCAGCTGATGTCATTCACATACACTGCAACAGGAAACAAACTGGGACACATTTAGAATGTTTAAAACCATGTAATGATCAATATATATTGTATATTTGTGACATCACAAATGGACAGATATCCTGACGGCTTGTTTCAAATGCACAATTTCTGAATACGGGCTGTGTGTATTCCTCCGTATATTGAGCGTTTTGATAGTTTAACAGAATTTATAAAGCACTAAAACCTGCTTTATAATATAAAAGACGTGAAAATCGTTATTATTATTATTAGTAGTAGCATTAGCAGGTATAATAGTAATGTTAATTTTGTCACAAATATACAATATATATAGATCATTACACGGTTTTAAACGTAAACATTCTAAATGTGTCTCAGTTTATTTCCTGTTGCAGTGTATGTGAATGACATCAGCTGACAGGAAGTAAACATGGACCCAAACTGTTGCCTAGCAACGCAATTCCATTGAAATGCACTAAAACGGAGCGTTTCAGACAGAGGGTGAATACAGGTATATTCAGGCAGACAGTATGAGGAAAATAAAGTTTTTTTTAACATTACAGCATGTAAACATGTTCTATTAGAAACACATAATACAAGTATGAACCTGGTAATGAGCACGATACAGGACCTTTAATAACTCTCTATATTATTATGACCCTGATCTCTTCTGAACGGTAGGTCTTTGGGCTTTATTTAGTCGTCCGAATAATACTGAACCAAAGTGTCAAAAAAATAAAACTAAATAATAATAATAATAATAATAATAATAATAATAATTTGTGCCTACTTCTTTTCTTTTACTGCTTGTTTTTGTTTTGTATGCACTTCTGTCAGATAATAAGCAACTGTTATTGTATATATGTATACTCTGTCATGGTTGAGTGAGGATTCAACTGCATGCCGTCCCAAATAAGGTAAAAAAAACAACCTTACCAGCCCCTTATGGAGCTTAAGGAGCAACTAAAATACAACATATCAATAAAATACATTTCTAAAATCGGATGGAACTGTGACTGTAACTCATCTCACCGCTGCAGCTGTGACACCGAAACACGTCTTCCCCCAGAAGCTGGTTTCACATGGTGGTTTAGATGTGTGTTCCCATTGTCTAGCACCATTTGAAATCAGTGTTCTTGGGGACAG